>NW_026968006.1:0-300000 GCF_028390025.1 Pseudophryne corroboree | reverse complement strand
AAAGGTGTTAATCAGAGACTTGGCTTTGTGGACACTTTTCAGAGAACAAATTTGTTAGCATAAAAATAAAGCCAGAAAATGAAGAGCTGTTTAATCACTCAAATGGATTTTTTTGCCAGCATATTTCTTTTTCTCTGCAACCCACTGCTAAATTGTGCTTCCTAGCTGTTTTTATAAAATCACTGAATCAAATCTAACTCTGATTACATCAGAGAAGGCCAGGTACCCTACACCATAACAGGGGGTTTGAAATTTTGACTTGTCTACTTAAAGATCACCAAAATCTGATAACAAGGTCAATTACGTACCTGGGTGGGATTGAACCACCAACCTTTTGGTTAATAGCCATACACACTAACTGATTGCGCCACAGAGACACATTACGAAAGTATATACTGACAAGGGCTAATAAGCATTCATCTAAAACGTTTCCTAGAAAAACTTTAAAAAGTCAATAATCTGGAGAGTTTTTGTAAGATGTTTCTTCCATCAACCAACGAGCAGAGGATAGTTTCAATCTGCCTACCTCTGGGTTATGAGCCCAGCATGCTTCCATTGCTGTACTCTGCTGCACATGTAAGTGCAAGAGATCCTGAAGCACTCACTCATCGTGAGTGCTTCAGGATCTCTTGCACTTACATGTGCAGCAGAGTACAGCAATGGAAGCATGCTGGGCTCATAACCCAGAGGTAGGCAGATTGAAACTATCCTCTGCTGTATGCTTTTTTTTTTTTTGTTAATTAAAGTGATCCAAAACTGGGATTGATATTTTGGCTCTTTTATTTTTACTTAAAGTACAATAACTTTTACCATTTTAATTTGTTTTAATAGTATATTGACAGTATTGTTTTCTTTCAAAAATCCACTTCATTTTCTTTACCCTATTATTAAAATGGTAATTGACAAAAACAAACTACATTGTCACCAGAAGAGCAATACAAAATGTACAAGTGATATATTAAAATTATCTTTCCAGCTTGAATTTCAATGATGCATTGCGGCAACGATTTTGTGAGAAACATCTTCACCCTTAAATAAAGATTTTCTTAATTCCTTACCTGTGTGCTAATTAGATATCACCTTGTTTTCACATTAAACAGACTTCCTCATGAGAAAGCAGCAAGGATGCAGTGGCGTTAATGTTTCCTGGTGTCAACCTGTATTATTTCAGTAGACATTGAAATGAGGATGCATCTTGCTGCCTTTCCAATGAAGCAAGTTTAATTTAGTAATAGGTGAAAAACCATCCCTACAAAGGTGTTAATCAGAGACTTGGCTTTGTGGACACTTTTCAGAGAACAAATTTGTTAGCATAAAAATAAAGCCAGAAAATGAATAGCTGTTTAATCACTCAAATGGATTTTTTTGCCAGCATATTTCTTTTTCTCTGCAACCCACTGCTAAATTGTGCTTCCTAGCTGTTTTTATAAAATCACTGAATCAAATCTAACTCTGATTACATCAGAGAAGGCCAGGTACCCTACACCATAACAGGGGGTTTGAAATTTTGACTTGTCTACTTAAAGATCACCAAAATCTGATAACAAGGTCAATTACGTACCTGGGTGGGATTGAACCACCAACCTTTTGGTTAATAGCCGTACACACTAACTGATTGCGCCACAGAGACACATTGTGAAAGTATATACTGACAAGGGCTAATAAGCATTCATCTAAAACGTTTCCTAGAAAAACTTTAAAAAGTCAATAATCTGGAGAGTTTTTGTAAGATGTTTCTTCCATCAACCAACGAAGAAACACATTGGTACTTTCCAATGATGAGTGAGTGCTTCAGGATCTCTTGCACTTACATGTGCAGCAGAGTACAGCAATGGAAGCATGCTGGGCCCATAACCCAGAGGTAGGCAGATTGAAACTATCCTCTGCTATATGCATTTTTTTTTGTTAATTAAAGTAATCCAAAACTGGGATTGATATTTTGTCTCTTTTATTTTTACTTAAAGTACAATAACTTTTACCATTTATTTTGTTTTAATAGTATATTGACAGTATTGTTTTCTTTCAAAAATCCACTTCATTTTCTTTACCCTATTATTAAAATGGTAATTGACAAAAACAAACTACATTGTCACCAGAAGAGCAATACAAAATGTACAAGTGATATATTAAAATCATCTTTCCAGCTTGAATTTCAATGATGCATTGGGGCAACGATTTTGTGAGAAACATCTTCACCCTTAAATAAAGATTTTCTTAATTCCTTACCTGTGTGCTAATTAGATATCACCTTGTTTTCACATTAAACAGACTTCCACATGAGAAAGCAGCAAGGATGCAGTGGCGTTAATGTTTCCTGGTGTCAACCTGTATTATTTCAGTAGACATTGAAATGAGGATGCATCTTGCTGCCTTTCCAATGAAGCAAGTTTAATTTAGTAATAGGTGAAAAACCATCCCTACAAAGGTGTTAATCAGAGACTTGGCTTTGTGGACACTTTTCAGAGAACAAATTTGTTAGCATAAAAATAAAGCCAGAAAATGAAGAGCTGTTTAATCACTCAAATGGATTTTTTTGCCAGCATATTTCTTTTTCTCTGCAACCCACTGCTAAATTGTGCTTCCTAGCTGTTTTTATAAAATCACTGAATCAAATCTAACTCTGATTACATCAGAGAAGGCCAGGTACCCTACACCATAACAGGGGGTTTGAAATTTTGACTTGTCTACTTAAAGATCACCAAAATCTGATAACAAGGTTAATTACAGACCTGGGTGGGATTGAACCACCAACCTTTTGGTTAACAGCCGTACACACTAACTGATTGCGCCACAGAGACACATTGTGAAAGTATATACTGACAAGGGCTAATAAGCATTCATCTAAAACGTTTCCTAGAAAAACTTTAAAAAGTCAATAATCTGGAGAGTTTTTGTAAGATGTTTCTTCCATCAACCAACGAAGAAACACATTGGTACTTTCCCATGATGAGTGAGTGCTTCAGGATCTCTTGCACTTACATGTGCAGCAGAGTACAGCAATGGAAGCATGCTGGGCCCATAACCCAGAGGTAGGCAGATTGAAACTATCCTCTGCTATATGCATTTTTTTGTTTGTTAATTAAAGTAATCCAAAACTGGGATTGATATTTTGGCTCTTTTATTTTTACTTAAAGTACAATAACTTTTACCATTTTAATTTGTTTTAATAGTATATTGACAGTATTGTTTTCTTTCAAAAATCCACTTAATTTTCTTTACCCTATTATTTAAATGGTAATTGACAAAAACAAACTACATTGTCACCAGAAGAGCAATTCAAAATGTACAAGTGATATATTAAA
This sequence comes from Pseudophryne corroboree, assembly GCF_028390025.1. NCBI lineage: Eukaryota > Metazoa > Chordata > Amphibia > Anura > Myobatrachidae > Pseudophryne > Pseudophryne corroboree. Next base: position 296,698 of record NW_026968006.1, on the reverse strand, counting down.
ATCATCTTTCCAGCTTGAATTTCAATGATGCATTGGGGCAACGATTTTGTGAGAAACATCTTCACCCTTAAATAAAGATTTTCTTAATTCCTTACCTGTGTGCTAATTAGATATCACCTTGTTTTCATATTAAACAGACTTCCACATGAGAAAGCAGCAAGGATGCAGTGGCGTTAATGTTTCCTGGTGTCAACCTGTATTATTGCAGTAGACATTGAAATGAGGATGCATCTTGCTGCCTTTCCAATGAAGCAAGTTTAATTTAGTAATAGGTGAAAAACCATCCCTACAAAGGTGTTAATCAGAGACTTGGCTTTGTGGACACTTTTCAGAGAACAAATTTGTTAGCATAAAAATAAAGCCAGAAAATGAAGAGCTGTTTAATCACACAATTTGATTTTTTTGCCAGCATATTTCTTTTTCTCTGCAACCCACTGCTAAATTGTGCTTCCTAGATGTTTTTATAAAATCACTGAATCAAATCTAACTCTGATTACATCAGAGAAGGCCAGGTACCCTACACCATAACAGGGGGTATGAAATTTGACTTGTCTACTTAAAGATCACCAAAATCTGATAACAAGGTCAATTATGTCCCTTGGTGGGATTGAACCACCAACCTTTTGGTTAATAGCCATACATACTAACTGATTGCGCCACAGAGATACTTTGCAAAAGTTCATACTGACAAAGGCTAATAAGCATTCATCTAAAACGTTTCCTAGAAAAACTTTAAAAAGTCAATAATCTGGAGAGTTTTTGTAAGATGTTTCTTCCATCAACCAACGAAGAAACACATTGGTACTTTCCCATGATGAGTGAGTGCTTCAGGATCTCTTGCACTTACATGTGCAGCAGAGTACTGCAATGGAAGCATGCTGGGCCCATAAGCCAGAGGTAGGCAGATTGAAACTATCCTCTGCTATATGCATTTTTTTTTGTTAATTAAAGTAATCCAAAACTGGGATTGATATTTTGGCTCTTTTATTTTTACTTAAAGTACAATAACTTTTACCATTTATTTTGTTTTAATAGTATATTGACAGTATTGTTTTCTTTCAAAAATCCACTTCATTTTCTTTACCCTATTATTAAAATGGTAATTGACAAAAACAAACTACATTGTCACCACAATACAAAATGTACAAGTGATATATTAAAATCATCTTTCCAGCTTGAATTTCAATGATGCATTGGGGCAACGATTTTGTGAGAAACATCTTCACCCTTAAATAAAGATTTTCTTAATTCCTTACCTGTGTGCTAATTAGATATCACCTTGTTTTCACATTAAACAGACTTCCACATGAGAAAGCAGCAAGGATGCAGTGGCGTTAATGTTTCCTGGTGTCAACCTGTATTATTTCAGTAGACATTGAAATGAGGATGCATCTTGCTGCCTTTCCAATGAAGCAAGTTTAATTTAGTAATAGGTGAAAAACCATCCCTACAAAGGTGTTAATCAGAGACTTGGCTTTGTGGACACTTTTCAGAGAACAAATTTGTTAGCATAAAAATAAAGCCAGAAAATGAAGAGCTGTTTAATCACTCAAATGGATTTTTTTGCCAGCATATTTCTTTTTCTCTGCAACCCACTGCTAAATTGTGCTTCCTAGCTGTTTTTATAAAATCACTGAATCAAATCTAACTCTGATTACATCAGAGAAGGCCAGGTACCCTACACCATAACAGGGGGTTTGAAATTTTGACTTGTCTACTTAAAGATCACCAAAATCTGATAACAAGGTTAATTACAGACCTGGGTGGGATTGAACCACCAACCTTTTGGTTAACAGCCGTACACACTAACTGATTGCGCCACAGAGACACATTGTGAAAGTATATACTGACAAGGGCTAATAAGCATTCATCTAAAACGTTTCCTAGAAAAACTTTAAAAAGTCAATAATCTGGAGAGTTTTTGTAAGATGTTTCTTCCATCAACCAACGAAGAAACACATTGGTACTTTCCCATGATGAGTGAGTGCTTCAGGATCTCTTGCACTTACATGTGCAGCAGAGTACAGCAATGGAAGCATGCTGGGCCCATAACCCAGAGGTAGGCAGATTGAAACTATCCTCTGCTATATGCATTTTTTTGTTTGTTAATTAAAGTAATCCAAAACTGGGATTGATATTTTGGCTCTTTTATTTTTACTTAAAGTACAATAACTTTTACCATTTTAATTTGTTTTAATAGTATATTGACAGTATTGTTTTCTTTCAAAAATCCACTTAATTTTCTTTACCCTATTATTTAAATGGTAATTGACAAAAACAAACTACATTGTCACCAGAAGAGCAATTCAAAATGTACAAGTGATATATTAAAATCATCTTTCCAGCTTGAATTTCAATGATGCATTGGGGCAACGATTTTGTGAGAAACATCTTCACCCTTAAATAAAGATTTTCTTAATTCCTTACCTGTGTGCTAATTAGATATCACCTTGTTTTCATATTAAACAGACTTCCACATGAGAAAGCAGCAAGGATGCAGTGGCGTTAATGTTTCCTGGTGTCAACCTGTATTATTGCAGTAGACATTGAAATGAGGATGCATCTTGCTGCCTTTCCAATGAAGCAAGTTTAATTTAGTAATAGGTGAAAAACCATCCCTACAAAGGTGTTAATCAGAGACTTGGCTTTGTGGACACTTTTCAGAGAACAAATTTGTTAGCATAAAAATAAAGCCAGAAAATGAAGAGCTGTTTAATCACACAATTTGATTTTTTTGCCAGCATATTTCTTTTTCTCTGCAACCCACTGCTAAATTGTGCTTCCTAGATGTTTTTATAAAATCACTGAATCAAATCTAACTCTGATTACATCAGAGAAGGCCAGGTACCCTACACCATAACAGGGGGTATGAAATTTGACTTGTCTACTTAAAGATCACCAAAATCTGATAACAAGGTCAATTATGTCCCTTGGTGGGATTGAACCACCAACCTTTTGGTTAATAGCCATACATACTAACTGATTGCGCCACAGAGATACTTTGCAAAAGTTCATACTGACAAAGGCTAATAAGCATTCATCTAAAACGTTTCCTAGAAAAACTTTAAAAAGTCAATAATCTGGAGAGTTTTTGTAAGATGTTTCTTCCATCAACCAACGAAGAAACACATTGGTACTTTCCCATGATGAGTGAGTGCTTCAGGATCTCTTGCACTTACATGTGCAGCAGAGTACTGCAATGGAAGCATGCTGGGCCCATAAGCCAGAGGTAGGCAGATTGAAACTATCCTCTGCTATATGCATTTTTTTTTGTTAATTAAAGTAATCCAAAACTGGGATTGATATTTTGGCTCTTTTATTTTTACTTAAAGTACAATAACTTTTACCATTTATTTTGTTTTAATAGTATATTGACAGTATTGTTTTCTTTCAAAAATCCACTTCATTTTCTTTACCCTATTATTAAAATGGTAATTGACAAAAACAAACTACATTGTCACCACAATACAAAATGTACAAGTGATATATTAAAATCATCTTTCCAGCTTGAATTTCAATGATGCATTGGGGCAACGATTTTGTGAGAAACATCTTCACCCTTAAATAAAGATTTTCTTAATTCCTTACCTGTGTGCTAATTAGATATCACCTTGTTTTCACATTAAACAGACTTCCACATGAGAAAGCAGCAAGGATGCAGTGGCGTTAATGTTTCCTGGTGTCAACCTGTATTATTTCAGTAGACATTGAAATGAGGATGCATCTTGCTGCCTTTCCAATGAAGCAAGTTTAATTTAGTAATAGGTGAAAAACCATCCCTACAAAGGTGTTAATCAGAGACTTGGCTTTGTGGACACTTTTCAGAGAACAAATTTGTTAGCATAAAAATAAAGCCAGAAAATGAAGAGCTGTTTAATCACTCAAATGGATTTTTTTGCCAGCATATTTCTTTTTCTCTGCAACCCACTGCTAAATTGTGCTTCCTATCTGTTTTTATAAAATCACTGAATCAAATCTAACTCTGATTACATCAGAGAAGGCCAGGTACCCTACACCATAACAGGGGGTTTGAAATTTTGACTTGTCTACTTAAAGATCACCAAAATCTGATAACAAGGTCAATTACGTACCTGGGTGGGATTGAACCACCAACCTTTTGGTTAATAGCCGTACACACTAACTGATTGCGCCACAGAGACACATTGCGAAAGTATATACTGACAAGGGCTAATAAGCATTCATCTAAAACGTTTCCTAGAAAAACTTTAAAAAGTCAATAATCTGGAGAGTTTTTGTAAGATGTTTCTTCCATCAACCAACGAGCAGAGGACAGTTTCAATCTGCCTACCTCTGGGTTATGAGCCCAGCATGCTTCCATTGCTGTACTCTGCTGCACATGTAAGTGCAAGAGATCCTGAAGCACTCACTCATCGTGAGCGCTTCAGGATCTCTTGCACTTACATGTGCAGCAGAGTACAGCAATGGAAGCATGCTGGGCTCATAACCCAGAGGTAGGCAGATTGAAACTATCCTCTGCTGTATGCTTTTTTTTTTTGTTAATTAAAGTGATCCAAAACTGGGATTGATATTTTGGCTCTTTTATTTTTACTTAAAGTACAATAACTTTTACCATTTTAATTTGTTTTAATAGTATATTGACAGTATTGTTTTCTTTCAAAAATCCACTTCATTTTCTTTACCCTATTATTAAAATGGTAATTGACAAAAACAAACTACATTGTCACCAGAAGAGCAATACAAAATGTACAAGTGATATATTAAAATTATCTTTCCAGCTTGAATTTCAATGATGCATTGCGGCAACGATTTTGTGAGAAACATCTTCACCCTTAAATAAAGATTTTCTTAATTCCTTACCTGTGTGCTAATTAGATATCACCTTGTTTTCACATTAAACAGACTTCCACATGAGAAAGCAGCAAGGATGCAGTGGCGTTAATGTTTCCTGGTGTCAACCTGTATTATTTCAGTAGACATTGAAATGAGGATGCATCTTGCTGCCTTTCCAATGAAGCAAGTTTAATTTAGTAATAGGTGAAAAACCATCCCTACAAAGGTGTTAATCAGAGACTTGGCTTTGTGGACACTTTTCAGAGAACAAATTTGTTAGCATAAAAATAAAGCCAGAAAATGAAGAGCTGTTTAATCACACAATTTGATTTTTTTGCCAGCATATTTCTTTTTCTCTGCAACCCACTGCTAAATTGTGCTTCCTAGATGTTTTTATAAAATCACTGAATCAAATCTAACTCTGATTACATCAGAGAAGGCCAGGTACCCTACACCATAACAGGGGGTATGAAATTTGACTTGTCTACTTAAAGATCACCAAAATCTGATAACAAGGTCAATTACGTCCCTGGGTGGGATTGAACCACCAACCTTTTGGTTAATAGCCATACATACTAACTGATTGCGCCACAGAGATACTTTGCAAAAGTTCATACTGACAAAGGCTAATAAGCATTCATCTAAAACGTTTCCTAGAAAAACTTTAAAAAGTCAATAATCTGGAGAGTTTTTGTAAGATGTTTCTTCCATCAACCAACGAAGAAACACATTGGTACTTTCCCATGATGAGTGAGTGCTTCAGGATCTCTTGCACTTACATGTGCAGCAGAGTACTGCAATGGAAGCATGCTGGGCCCATAAGCCAGAGGTAGGCAGATTGAAACTATCCTCTGCTATATGCATTTTTTTTGGTTAATTAAAGTAATCCAAAACTGGGATTGATATTTTGGCTCTTTTATTTTTACTTAAAGTACAATAACTTTTACCATTTATTTTGTTTTAATAGTATATTGACAGTATTGTTTTCTTTCAAAAATCCACTTCATTTTCTTTACCCTATTATTAAAATGGTAATTGACAAAAACAAACTACATTGTCACCACAATACAAAATGTACAAGTGATATATTAAAATCATCTTTCCAGCTTGAATTTCAATGATGCATTGGGGCAACGATTTTGTGAGAAACATCTTCACCCTTAAATAAAGATTTTCTTAATTCCTTACCTGTGTGCTAATTAGATATCACCTTGTTTTCACATTAAACAGACTTCCACATGAGAAAGCAGCAAGGATGCAGTGGCGTTAATGTTTCCTGGTGTCAACCTGTATTATTTCAGTAGACATTGAAATGAAGATGCATCTTGCTGCCCTTCCAATGAAGCAAGTTTAATTTAGTAATAGGTGAAAAACCATCCCTACAAAGGTGTTAATCAGAGACTTGGCTTTGTGGACACTTTTCAGAGAACAAATTTGTTAGCATAAAAATAAAGCCAGAAAATGAAGAGCTGTTTAATCACTCAAATGGATTTTTTTGCCAGCATATTTCTTTTTCTCTGCAACCCACTGCTAAATTGTGCTTCCTAGCTGTTTTTATAAAATCACTGAATCAAATCTAACTCTGATTACATCAGAGAAGGCCAGGTACCCTACACCATAACAGGGGGTTTGAAATTTTGACTTGTCTACTTAAAGATCACCAAAATCTGATAACAAGGTCAATTACGTACCTGGGTGGGATTGAACCACCAACCTTTTGGTTAATAGCCATACACACTAACTGATTGCGCCACAGAGACACATTACGAAAGTATATACTGACAAGGGCTAATAAGCATTCATCTAAAACGTTTCCTAGAAAAACTTTAAAAAGTCAATAATCTGGAGAGTTTTTGTAAGATGTTTCTTCCATCAACCAACGAGCAGAGGATAGTTTCAATCTGCCTACCTCTGGGTTATGAGCCCAGCATGCTTCCATTGCTGTACTCTGCTGCACATGTAAGTGCAAGAGATCCTGAAGCACTCACTCATCGTGAGTGCTTCAGGATCTCTTGCACTTACATGTGCAGCAGAGTACAGCAATGGAAGCATGCTGGGCTCATAACCCAGAGGTAGGCAGATTGAAACTATCCTCTGCTGTATGCTTTTTTTTTTTTGTTAATTAAAGTGATCCAAAACTGGGATTGATATTTTGGCTCTTTTATTTTTACTTAAAGTACAATAACTTTTACCATTTTAATTTGTTTTAATAGTATATTGACAGTATTGTTTTCTTTCAAAAATCCACTTCATTTTCTTTACCCTATTATTAAAATGGTAATTGACAAAAACAAACTACATTGTCACCAGAAGAGCAATACAAAATGTACAAGTGATATATTAAAATTATCTTTCCAGCTTGAATTTCAATGATGCATTGCGGCAACGATTTTGTGAGAAACATCTTCACCCTTAAATAAAGATTTTCTTAATTCCTTACCTGTGTGCTAATTAGATATCACCTTGTTTTCACATTAAACAGACTTCCTCATGAGAAAGCAGCAAGGATGCAGTGGCGTTAATGTTTCCTGGTGTCAACCTGTATTATTTCAGTAGACATTGAAATGAGGATGCATCTTGCTGCCTTTCCAATGAAGCAAGTTTAATTTAGTAATAGGTGAAAAACCATCCCTACAAAGGTGTTAATCAGAGACTTGGCTTTGTGGACACTTTTCAGAGAACAAATTTGTTAGCATAAAAATAAAGCCAGAAAATGAATAGCTGTTTAATCACTCAAATGGATTTTTTTGCCAGCATATTTCTTTTTCTCTGCAACCCACTGCTAAATTGTGCTTCCTAGCTGTTTTTATAAAATCACTGAATCAAATCTAACTCTGATTACATCAGAGAAGGCCAGGTACCCTACACCATAACAGGGGGTTTGAAATTTTGACTTGTCTACTTAAAGATCACCAAAATCTGATAACAAGGTCAATTACGTACCTGGGTGGGATTGAACCACCAACCTTTTGGTTAATAGCCGTACACACTAACTGATTGCGCCACAGAGACACATTGTGAAAGTATATACTGACAAGGGCTAATAAGCATTCATCTAAAACGTTTCCTAGAAAAACTTTAAAAAGTCAATAATCTGGAGAGTTTTTGTAAGATGTTTCTTCCATCAACCAACGAAGAAACACATTGGTACTTTCCAATGATGAGTGAGTGCTTCAGGATCTCTTGCACTTACATGTGCAGCAGAGTACAGCAATGGAAGCATGCTGGGCCCATAACCCAGAGGTAGGCAGATTGAAACTATCCTCTGCTATATGCATTTTTTTTTGTTAATTAAAGTAATCCAAAACTGGGATTGATATTTTGTCTCTTTTATTTTTACTTAAAGTACAATAACTTTTACCATTTATTTTGTTTTAATAGTATATTGACAGTATTGTTTTCTTTCAAAAATCCACTTCATTTTCTTTACCCTATTATTAAAATGGTAATTGACAAAAACAAACTACATTGTCACCAGAAGAGCAATACAAAATGTACAAGTGATATATTAAAATCATCTTTCCAGCTTGAATTTCAATGATGCATTGGGGCAACGATTTTGTGAGAAACATCTTCACCCTTAAATAAAGATTTTCGTAATTTCTTACCTGTGTGCTAATTAGATATCACCTTGTTTTCACATTAAACAGACTTCCACATGAGAAAGCAGCAAGGATGCAGTGGCGTTAATGTTTCCTGGTGTCAACCTGTATTATTTCAGTAGACATTGAAATGAGGATGCATCTTGCTGCCTTTCCAATGAAGCAAGTTTAATTTAGTAATAGGTGAAAAACCATCCCTACAAAGGTGTTAATCAGAGACTTGGCTTTGTGGACACTTTTCAGAGAACAAATTTGTTAGCATAAAAATAAAGCCAGAAAATGAAGAGCTGTTTAATCACGCAATTTGATTTTTTTGCCAGCATATTTCTTTTTCTCTGCAACCCACTGCTAAATTGTGCTTCCTAGATGTTTTTATAAAATCACTGAATCAAATCTAACTCTGATTACATCAGAGAAGGCCAGGTACCCTACACCATAACAGGGGGTATGAAATTTGACTTGTCTACTTAAAGATCACCAAAATCTGATAACAAGGTCAATTAGGTCACTGGGTGGGATTGAACCACCAACGTTTTGGTTAATAGCCGTACATACTAACTGATTGCGCCACAGAGACACTTTGCAAAAGTTCATACTGACAAAGGCTAATAAGCATTCATCTAAAACGTTTCCTAGAAAAACTTTAAAAAGTCAATAATCTGGAGAGTTTTTGTAAGATGTTTCTTCCATCAACCAACGAAGAAACACATTGGTACTTTCCCATGATGAGTGAGTGCTTCAGGATCTCTTACATGTGCAGCAGAGTACTGCAATGGAAGCATGCTGGGCCCATAACCCAGAGGTAGGCAGATTGAAACTATCCTCTGCTATATGCATTTTTTTTGTTAATTAAAGTAATCCAAAACTGGGATTGATATTTTGGCTCTTTTATTTTTACTTAAAGTACAATAACTTTTACAATTTTAATTTGTTTTAATAGTATATTGACAGTATTGTTTTCTTTCAGAAATCCACTTCATTTTCTTTACCCTATTATTAAAATGGTAATTGACAAAAACAAACTACATTGTCACCAGAAGAGCAATACAAAATGTACAAGTGATATATTAAAATCATCTTTCCAGCTTGAATTTCAATGATGCATTGGGGCAACGATTTTGTGAGAAACATCTTCACCCTTAAATAAAGATTTTCTTAATTCCTTACCTGTGTGCTAATTAGATATCACCTTGTTTTCACATTAAACAGACTTCCACATGAGAAAGCAGCAAGGATGCAGTGGCGTTAATGTTTCCTGGTGTCAACCTGTATTATTTCAGTAGACATTGAAATGAGGATGCATCTTGCTGCCTTTCCAATGAAGCAAGTTTAATTTAGTAATAGGTGAAAAACCATCCCTACAAAGGTGTTAATCAGAGACTTGGCTTTGTGGACCCTTTTCAGAGAACAAATTTGTTAGCATAAAAATAAAGCCAGAAAATGAAGAGCTGTTTAATCACTCAAATGGATTTTTTTGCCAGCATATTTCTTTTTCTCTGCAACCCACTGCTAAATTGTGCTTCCTAGCTGTTTTTATAAAATCACTGAATCAAATCTAACTCTGATTACATCAGAGAAGGCCAGGTACCCTACACCATAACAGGTGGTTTGAAATTTTGACTTGTCTACTTAAAGATCACCAAAATCTGATAACAAGGTCAATTACGTACCTGGGTGGGATTGAACCACCAACCTTTTGGTTAATAGCCGTAAACACTAACTGATTGCGCCACAGAGACACATTGTGAAAGTATATACTGACAAGGGCTAATAAGCATTCATCTAAAACGTTTCCTAAAAAAACTTTAAAAAGTCAATAATCTGGAGAGTTTTTGTAAGATGTTTCTTCCATCAACCAACGAAGAAACACATTGGTACTTTCCCATGTTGAGTGAGTGCTTCAGGATCTCTTGCACTTACATGTGCAGCAGAGTACAGCAATGGAAGCATGCTGGGCCCATAACCCAGAGGTAGGCAGATTGAAACTATCCTCTGCTATATGCATTTTATTGTTTGTTAATTAAAGTAATCCAAAACTGGGATTGATATTTTGGCTCTTTTATTTTTACTTAAAGTACAATAACTTTTACCATTTTAATTTGTTTTAATAGTATATTGACAGTATTGTTTTCTTTCAAAAATCCACTTAATTTTCTTTACCCTATTTTTTAAATGGTAATTGACAAAAACAAACTACATTGTCACCAGAAGAGCAATACAAAATGTACAAGTGATATATTAAAATCATCTTTCCAGCTTGAATTTCAATGATGCATTGGGGCAACGATTTTGTGAGAAACATCTTCACCCTTAAATAAAGATTTTCTTAATTCCTTACCTGTGTGCTAATTAGATATCACCTTGTTTTCATATTAAACAGACTTCCACATGAGAAAGCAGCAAGGATGCAGTGGCGTTAATGTTTCCTGGTGTCAACCTGTATTATTTCAGTAGACATTGAAATGAGGATGCATCTTACTGCCTTTCCAATGAAGCAAGTTTCATTTAGTAATAGGTGAAAAACCATCCCTACAAAGGTGTTAATCAGAGACTTGGCTTTGTGGACAATTTTCAGAGAACAAATTTGTTAGCATAAAAATAAAGCCAGAAAATGAAGAGCTGTTTAATCACGCAATTTGATTTTTTTTGCCAGCATATTTCTTTTTCTCTGCAACCCACTGCTAAATTGTGCTTCCTAGATGTTTTTATAAAATCACTGAATCAAATCTAACTCTGATTAAATCAGAGAAGGCAAGGTACCCTACACCATAACAGGGGGTATGAAATTTGACTTGCCTACTTAAAGATCACCAAAATCTGATAACAAGGTCAATTAGGTCCCTGGGTGGGATTGAACCACCAACCTTTTGGTTAATAGCCGTACATACTAACTGATTGTGCCACAGAGACACTTTGCAAAAGTTCATACTGACAAAGGCTAATAAGCATTCATCTAAAACGTTTCCTAGAAAAACTTTAAAAAGTCAATAATCTGGAGAGTTTTTGTAAGATGTTTCTTCCATCAACCAACGAAGAAACACATTGGTACTTTCCCATGATGAGTGAGTGCTTCAGGATCTCTTGCACTTACATGTGCAGCAGAGTACTGCAATGGAAGCATGCTGGGCCCATAAGCCAGAGGTAGGCAGATTGAAACTATCCTCTGCTATATGCATTTTTTTTTGTTAATTAAAGTAATCCAAAACTGGGATTGATATTTTGGCTCTTTTATTTTTACTTAAAGTACAATAACTTTTACCATTTTAATTTGTTTTAATAGTATATTGACAGTATTGTTTTCTTTCAGAAATCCACTTCATTTTCTTTACCCTATTATTAAAATGGTAATTGACAAAAACAAACTACATTGTCACCAGAAGAGCAATACAAAATGTACAAGTGATATATTAAAATCATCTTTCCAGCTTGAATTTCAATGATGCATTGGGGCAACGATTTTGTGAGAAACATCTTCACCCTTAAATAAAGATTTTATTAATTCCTTACCTGTGTGCTAATTAGATATCACCTTGTTTTCACATTAAACAGACTTCCACATGAGAAAGCAGCAAGGATGCAGTGGCGTTAATGTTTCCTGGTGTCAACCTGTATTATTTCAGTAGACATTGAAATGAGGATGCATCTTGCTGCCTTTCCAATGAAGCAAGTTTAATTTAGTAACAGGTGAAAAACCATCCCTACAAAGGTGTTAATCAGAGACTTGGCTTTGTGGACACTTTTCAGAGAACAAATTTGTTAGCATAAAAATAAAGCCAGAAAATGAAGAGCTGTTTAAGCTGCTTTCTCATGTGGAAGTCTGTTTAATGTGAAAACAAGGTGATATCTAATTAGCACACAGGTAAGGAATTAAGAAAATCTTTATTTAAGGGTGAAGATGTTTCTCACAAAATCGTTGCCCCAATGCATCATTGAAATTCAAGCTGGAAAGATGATTTTAATATATCACTTGTACATTTTGTATTGCTCTTCTGGTGACAATGTAGTTTGTTTTTGTCAATTACCATTTTAATAATAGGGTAAAGAAAATGAAGTGGATTTCTGAAAGAAAACAATACTGTCAATATACTATTAAAACAAATTAAAATTGTAAAAGTTATTGTACTTTAAGTAAAAATAAAAGAGCCAAAATATCAATCCCAGTTTTGGATTACTTTAATTAACAAAAAAAAATGAATATAGCAGAGGATAGTTTCAATCTGCCTACCTCTGGCTTATGGGCCCAGCATGCTTCCATTGCAGTACTCTGCTGCACATGTAAGTGCAAGAGATCCTGAAGCACTCACTCATCATGGGAAAGTACCAATGTGTTTCTTCGTTGGTTGATGGAAGAAACATCTTACAAAAACTCTCCAGATTATTGACTTTTTAAAGTTTTTCTAGGAAACGTTTTAGATGAATGCTTATTAGCCTTTGTCAGTATGAACTTTTGCAAAGTGTCTCTGTGGCGCAATCAGTTAGTATGTATGGCTATTAACCAAAAGGTTGGTGGTTCAATCCGACCTAATTGACCTTGTTATCAGATTTTGGTGATCTTTAAGTAGGCAAGTCAAATTTCATACCCCCTGTTATGGTGTAGGGTACCTGGCCTTCTCTGATTTAATCAGAGTTAGATTTGATTCAGTGATTTTATAAAAACATCTAGGAAGCACAATTTAGCAGTGGGTTGCAGAGAAAAAGAAATATGCTGGCAAAAAAATCAAATTGCGTGATTAAACAGCTCTTCATTTTCTGGCTTTATTTTTATGCTAACAAATTTGTTCTCTGAAAAGTGTCCACAAAGCCAAGTCTCTGATTAACACCTTTGTAGGGATGGTTTTTCACCTATTACTAAATTAAACTTGCTTCATTGGAAAGGCAGCAAGATGCATCCTCATTTCAATGTCTACTGAAATAATACAGGTTGACACCAGGAAACATTAACGCCACTGCATCCTTGCTGCTTTCTCATGTGGAAGTCTGTTTAATGTGAAAACAAGGTGATATCTAATTAGCACACAGGTAAGGAATTAAGAAAATCTTTATTTAAGGGTGAAGATGTTTCTCACAAAATCGTTGCCCCAATGCATCATTGAAATTCAAGCTGGAAAGATGATTTTAATATATCACTTGTACATTTTGTATTGCTCTTCTGGTGACAATGTAGTTTGTTTTTGTCAATTACCATTTTAATAATAGGGTAAAGAAAATGAAGTGGATTTTTGAAAGAAAACAATACTGTCAATATACTATTAAAACAAATTAAAATGGTAAAAGTTATTGTACTTTAAGTAAAAATAAAAGAGCCAAAATATCAATCCCAGTTTTGGATCACTTTAATTAACAAAAAAAAAAGCATACAGCAGAGGATAGTTTCAATCTGCCTACCTCTGGGTTATGAGCCCAGCATGCTTCCATTGCTGTACTCTGCTGCACATGTAAGTGCAAGAGATCCTGAAGCACTCACTCATCATGGGAAAGTACCAATGTGTTTCTTCGTTGGTTGATGGAAGAAACATCTTACAAAAACTCTCCAGATTATTGACTTTTTAAAGTTTTTCTAGGAAACGTTTTAGATGAATGCTTATTAGCCCTTGTCAGTATATACTTTTGCAATGTGTCTCTGTGGCGCAATCAGTTAGTGTGTACGGCTATTAACCAAAAGGTTGGTGGTTCAATCCCACCCAGGTACGTAATTGACCTTGTTATCAGATTTTGGTGATCTTTAAGTAGACAAGTCAAAATTTCAAACCCCCTGTTATGGTGTAGGGTACCTGGACTTCTCTGATGTAATCAGAGTTAGATTTGATTCAGTGATTTTATAAAAACATCTAGGAAGCACAATTTAGCAGTGGGTTGCAGAGAAAAAGAAATATGCTGGCAAAAAAATCCATTTGAGTGATTAAACAGCTCTTCATTTTCTGGCTTTATTTTTATGCTAACAAATTTGTTCTCTGAAAAGTGTCCACAAAGCCAAGTCTCTGATTAACACCTTTGTAGGGATGGTTTTTCACCTATTACTAAATTAAACTTGCTTCATTGGAAAGGCAGCAAGATGCATCCTCATTTCAATGTCTACTGAAATAATACAGGTTGACACCAGGAAACATTAACGCCACTGCATCCTTGCTGCTTTCTCATGTGGAAGTCTGTTTAATGTGAAAACAAGGTGATATCTAATTAGCACACAGGTAAGGAATTAAGAAAATCTTTATTTAAGGGTGAAGATGTTTCCCACAAAATCGTTGCCCCAATGCATCATTGAAATTCAAGCTGGAAAGATGATTTTAATATATCACTTGTACATTTTGTATTGCTCTTCTGGTGACAATGTAGTTTGTTTTTGTCAATTACCATTTTAATAATAGGGTAAAGAAAATGAAGTGGATTTCTGAAAGAAAACAATACTGTCAATATACTATTAAAACAAATTAAAATGGTAAAAGTTATTGTACTTTAAGTAAAAATAAAAGAGCCAAAATATCAATCCCAGTTTTGGATTACTTTAATTAACAAAAAAAAAATGCAGATAGCAGAGGATAGTTTCAATCTGCCTACCTCTGGCTTATGGGCCCAGCATGCTTCCATTGCAGTACTCTGCTGCACATGTAAGTGCAAGAGATCCTGAAGCACTCACTCATCATGGGAAAGTACCAATGTGTTTCTTCGTTGGTTGATGGAAGAAACATCTTACAAAAACTCTCCAGATTATTGACTTTTTAAAGTTTTTCTAGGAAACGTTTTAGATGAATGCTTATTAGCCTTTGTCAGTATGAACTTTTGCAAAGTGTCTCTGTGGCGCAATCAGTTAGTATGTACGGCTATTAACCAAAAGGTTGGTGGTTCAATCCCACCCAGGGACCTAATTGACCTTGTTATCAGATTTTGGTGATCTTTAAGTAGACAAGTCAAATTTCATACCCCCTGTTATGGTGTAGGGTACCTGGCCTTCTCTGATGTAATCAGAGTTAGATTTGATTCAGTGATTTTATAAAAACATCTAGGAAGCACAATTTAGCAGTGGGTTGCAGAGAAAAAGAAATATGCTGGCAAAAAAATCAAATTGCGTGATTAAACAGCTCTTCATTTTCTGGCTTTATTTTTATGCTAACAAATTTGTTCTCTGAAAAGTGTCCACAAAGCCAAGTCTCTGATTAACACCTTTGTAGGGATGGTTTTTCACCTATTACTAAATTAAACTTGCTTCATTGGAAAGGCAGCAAGATGCATCCTCATTTCAATGTCTACTGAAATAATACAGGTTGACACCAGGAAACATTAACGCCACTGCATCCTTGCTGCTTTCTCATGTGGAAGTCTGTTTAATGTGAAAACAAGGTGATATCTAATAAGCACACAGGTAAGAAATTACGAAAATCTTTATTTAAGGGTGAAGATTTCTCACAAAATCGTTGCCCCAATGCATCATTGAAATTCAAGCTGGAAAGATGATTTTAATATATCACTTGTACATTTTGTATTGCTCTTCTGGTGACAATGTAGTTTGTTTTTGTCAATTACCATTTAAATAATAGGGTAAAGAAAATGAAGTGGATTTTTGAAAGAAAACAATACTGTCAATATACTATTAAAACAAAATAAATGGTAAAAGTTATTGTACTTTAAGTAAAAATAAAAGAGACAAAATATCAATCCCAGTTTTGGATTACTTTAATTAACAAAAAAAATGCATATAGCAGAGGATAGTTTCAATCTGCCTACCTCTGGCTTATGGGCCCAGCATGCTTCCATTGCAGTACTCTGCTGCACATGTAAGTGCAAGAGATCCTGAAGCACTCACTCATCATGGGAAAGTACCAATGTGTTTCTTCGTTGGTTGATGGAAGAAACATCTTACAAAAACTCTCCAGATTATTGACTTTTTAAAGTTTTTCTAGGAAACGTTTTAGATGAATGCTTATTAGCCTTTGTCAGTATGAACTTTTGAAAAGTATCTCTGTGGCGCAATCAGTTAGCATGTATGGCTATTAACCAAAAGGTTGGTGGTTCAATCCCACCCAGGGACGTAATTGACCTTGTTATCAGATTTTGGTGATCTTTAAGTAGACAAGTCAAATTTCATACCCCCTGTTATGGTGTAGGGTACCTGGCCTTCTCTGATGTAATCAGAGTTAGATTTGATTCAGTGATTTTATAAAAACATCTAGGAAGCACAATTTAGCAGTGGGTTGCAGAGAAAAAGAAATATGCTGGCAAAAAAATCAAATTGCGTGATTAAACAGCTCTTCATTTTCTGGCTTTATTTTTATGCTAACAAATTTGTTCTCTGAAAAGTGTCCACAAAGCCAAGTCTCTGATTAACACCTTTGTAGGGATGGTTTTTCACCTATTACTAAATTAAACTTGCTTCATTGGAAAGGCAGCAAGATGCATCCTCATTTCAATGTCTACTGAAATAATACAGGTTGACACCAGGAAACATTAACGCCACTGCATCCTTGCTGCTTTCTCATGTGGAAGTCTGTTTAATATGAAAACAAGGTGATATCTAATTAGCACACAGGTAAGGAATTAAGAAAATCTTTATTTAAGGGTGAAGATGTTTCTCACAAAATCGTTGCCCCAATGCATCATTGAAATTCAAGCTGGAAAGATGATTTTAATATATCACTTGTACATTTTGAATTGCTCTTCTGGTGACAATGTAGTTTGTTTTTGTCAATTACCATTTAAATAATAGGGTAAAGAAAATTAAGTGGATTTTTGAAAGAAAACAATACTGTCAATATACTATTAAAACAAATTAAAATGGTAAAAGTTATTGTACTTTAAGTAAAAATAAAAGAGCCAAAATATCAATCCCAGTTTTGGATTACTTTAATTAACAAACAAAAAAATGCATATAGCAGAGAATAGTTTCAATCTGCCTACCTCTGGGTTATGGGCCCAGCATGCTTCCATTGCTGTACTCTGCTGCACATGTAAGTGCAAGAGATCCTGAAGCACTCACTCATCATGGGAAAGTACCAATGTGTTTCTTCGTTGGTTGATGGAAGAAACATCTTACAAAAACTCTCCAGATGATTGACTTTTTAAAGTTTTTCTAGGAAACGTTTTAGATGAATGCTTATTAGCCCTTGTCAGTATATACTTTCACAATGTGTCTCTGTGGCGCAATCAGTTAGTGTGTACTGCTATTAACCAAAAGGTTGGTGGTTCAATCCCACCCAGGTACGTAATTGACCTTGTTACCAGATTTTGGTGATCTTTAAGTAGACAAGTCAAAATTTCAAACCCCCTGTTATGGTGTAGGGTACCTGGCCTTCTCTGATGTAATCAGAGTTAGATTTGATTCAGTGATTTTATAAAAACAGCTAGGAAGCACAATTTAGCAGTGGGTTGCAGAGAAAAAGAAATATGCTGGCAAAAAAATCCATTTGAGTGATTAGGATGCAGTGGCGTTAATGTTTCCTGGTGTCAACCTGTATTATTTCAGTTGACATTGAAATGAGGATGCATCTTGCTGCCTTTCCAATGAAGCAAGTTTAATTTAGTAATAGGTGAAAAACCGTCCCTACAAAGGTGTTAATCAGAGACTTGGCTTTGTGGACACTTTTCAGAGAACAAATTTGTTAGCATAAAAATAAAGCCAGAAAATGAAGAGCTGTTTAATCACTCAAATGGATTTTTTTGCCAGCATATTTCTTTTTCTCTGCAACCCAATGCTAAATTGTGCTTCCTAGCTGTTTTTATAAAATCACTGAATCAAATCTAACTCTGATTACATCAGAGAAGGCCAGGTACCCTACACCATAACAGGGGGTTTGAAATTTTGACTTGTCTACTTAAAGATCACCAAAATCTGATAACAAGGTCAATTACGTACCTGGGTGGGATTGAACCACCAACCTTTTGGTTAATAGCCGTATACACTAACTAATTGCGCCACAGAGACACATTGCGAAAGTATATACTGACAAGGGCTAATAAGCATTCATCTAAAACGTTTCCTAGAAAAACTTTAAAAAGTCAATAATCTGGAGAGTTTTTGTAAGATGTTTCTTCCATCAACCAACGAAGAAACACATTGGTACTTTCCCATGATGAGTGAGTGCTTCAGGATCTCTTGCACTTACATGTGCAGCAGAGTACAGCAATGGAAGCATGCTGGGCTCATAACCCAGAGGTAGGCAGATTGAAACTATCCTCTGCTGTATGCTTTTTTTTTTGTTAATTAAAGTGATCCAAAACTGGGATTGATATTTTGGCTCTTTTATTTTTACTTAAAGTACAATAACTTTTACCATTTTAATTTGTTTTAATAGTATATTGACAGTATTGTTTTCTTTCAAAAATCCACTTAATTTTCTTTACCCTATTATTAAAATGGTAATTGACAAAAACTAACTACATTGTCACCAGAAGAGCAATACAAAATGTACAAGTGATATATTAAAATCATCTTTCCAGCTTGAATTTCAATGATGCATTGGGGCAACGATTTTGTGAGAAACATCTTCACCCTTAAATAAAGATTTTCTTAATTCCTTACCTGTGTGCTAATTAGATATCACCTTGTTTTCACATTAAACAGACTTCCACATGAGAAAGCAGCAAGGAAGCAGTGGCGTTAATGTTTCCTGGTGTCAACCTGTATTATTTCAGTAGACATTGAAATGAGGATGCATCTTGCTGCCTTTCCAATGAAGCAAGTTTAATTTAGTAATAGGTGAAAAACCATCCCTACAAAGGTGTTAATCAGAGACTTGGCTTTGTGGACACTTTTCAGAGAACAAATTTGTTAGCATAAAAATAAAGCCAGAAAATGAAGAGCTGTTTAATCACGCAATTTGATTTTTTTGCCAGCATATTTCTTTTTCTCTGCAACCCACTGCTAAATTGTGCTTCCTAGATGTTTTTATAAAATCACTGAATCAAATCTAACTCTGATTACATCAGAGAAGGCCAGGTACCCTACACCATAACAGGGGGTATGAAATTTGACTTGTCTACTTAAAGATCACCAAAATCTGATAACAAGGTCAATTATGTCCCTGGGTGGGATTGAACCACCAACCTTTTGGTTAATAGCCATACATACTAACTGATTGCGCCACAGAGACACTTTGCAAAAGTTCCTACTGACAAAGGCTAATAAGCATTCATCTAAAACGTTTCCTAGAAAAACTTTAAAAAGTCAATAATCTGGAGAGTTTTTGTAAGATGTTTCTTCCATCAACCAACGAAAAAACACATTGGTACTTTCCCATGATGAGTGAGTGCTTCAGGATCTCTTGCACTTACATGTGCAGCAGAGTACTGCAATGGAAGCATGCTGGGCCCATAAGCCAGAGGTAGGCAGATTGAAACTATCCTCTGCTATATGCATTTTTTTTGTTAATTAAAGTAATCCAAAACTGGGATTGATATTTTGGCTCTTTTATTTTTACTTAAAGTACAATAACTTTTACCATTTTAATTTGTTTTAATAGTATATTGACAGTATTGTTTTCTTTCAAAAATCCACTTCATTTTCTTTACCCTATTATTAAAATGGTAATTGACCAAAACAAACTACATTGTCACCAGAAGAGCAATACAAAATGTACAAGTGATATATTAAAATCATCTTTCCAGCTTGAATTTCAATGATGCATTGGGGCAACGATTTTGTGAGAAACATCTTCACCCTTAAATAAAGATTTTCTTAATTCCTTACCTGTGTGCTAATTAGATATCACCTTGTTTTCACATTAAACAGACTTCCACATGAGAAAGCAGCAAGGATGCAGTGGCGTTAATGTTTCCTGGTGTCAACCTGTATTATTTCAGTAGACATTGAAATGAGGATGCATCTTGCTGCCTTTCCAATGAAGCAAGTTTAATTTAGTAATAGGTGAAAAACCATCCCTACAAAGGTGTTAATCAGAGACTTGGCTTTGTGGACACTTTTCAGAGAACAAATTTGTTAGCATAAAAATAAAGCCAGAAAATGAAGAGCTGTTTAATCACTCAAATGGATTTTTTTGCCAGCATTTTTCTTTTTCTCTGCAACCCACTGCTAAATTGTGCTTCCTAGCTGTTTTTATAAAATCACTGAATCAAATCTAACTCTGATTACACCAGAGAAGGCCAGGTACCCTACACTATAACAGGGGGTATGAAATTTGACTTGTCTACTTAAAGATCACCAAAATCTGATAACAAGGTCAATTACGTCCCTGGGTGGGATTGAACCACCAACCTTTTGGTTAATAGCCTTACACACTAACTGATTGCGCCACAGAGACACTTTGCAAAAGTACATACTGACAAATGCTAATAAGCATTCATCTAAAACGTTTCCTAGAAAAACTTTAAAAAGTCAATAATCTGGAGAGTTTTTGTAAGATGTTTCTTCTATCAACCAACGAAGAAACACATTGGTACTTTCCCATGATGAGTGACTGCTTCAGGATCTCTTGCACTTACATGTGCAGCAGAGTACAGCAATGGAAGCATGCTGGGCTCATAACCCAGAGGTAGGCAGATTGAAACTATCCTCTGCTATATGCATTTTTTTTTGTTAATTAAAGTAATCCAAAACTGGGATTGATATTTTGGCTCTTTTATTTTTACTTAAAGTACAATAACTTTTACCATTTATTTTGTTTTAATAGTATATTGACAGTATTGTTTTCTTTCAAAAATCCACTTCATTTTCTTTACCCTATTATTAAAATGGTAATTGACAAAAACAAACTACATTGTCACCAGAAGAGCAATACAAATGTACAAGTGATATATTAAAATCATCTTTCCAGCTTGAATTTCAATGATGCATTGGGGCAACGATTTTGTGAGAAACATCTTCACCCTTAAATAAAGATTTTCGTAATTTCTTACCTGTGTGCTAATTAGATATCACCTTGTTTTCACATTAAACAGACTTCCACATGAGAAAGCAGCAAGGATGCAGTGGCGTTAATGTTTCCTGGTGTCAACCTGTATTATTTCAGTAGACATTGAAATGAGGATGCATCTTGCTGCCTTTCCAATGAAGCAAGTTTAATTTAGTAATAGGTGAAAAACCATCCCTACAAAGGTGTTAATCAGAGACTTGGCTTTGTGGACACTTTTCAGAGAACAAATTTGTTAGCATAAAAATAAAGCCAGAAAATGAAGAGCTGTTTAATCACGCAATTTGATTTTTTTGCCAGCATATTTCTTTTTCTCTGCAACCCACTGCTAAATTGTGCTTCCTAGGTGTTTTTATAAAATCACTGAATCAAATCTAACTCTGATTACATCAGAGAAGGCCAGGTACCCTACACCATAACAGGGGGTATGAAATTTGACTTGTCTACTTAAAGATCACCAAAATCTGATAACAAGGTCAATTAGGTACCTGGGTGGGATTGAACCACCAACCTTTTGGTTAATAGCCATACATACTAACTGATTGCGCCACAGAGACACTTTGCAAAAGTTCCTACTGACAAAGGCTAATAAGCATTCATCTAAAACGTTTCCTAGAAAAACTTTAAAAAGTCAATAATCTGGAGAGTTTTTGTAAGATGTTTCTTCCATCAACCAACAAAGAAACACATTGGTACTTTCCCATGATGAGTGAGTGCTTCAGGATCTCTTGCACTTACATGTGCAGCAGAGTACTGCAATGGAAGCATGCTGGGCCCATAACCCAGAGGTAGGCAGATTGAAACTATCCTCTGCTATATGCATTTTTTTTTGTTAATTAAAGTAATCCAAAACTGGGATTGATATTTTGGCTCTTTTATTTTTACTTAAAGTACAATAACTTTTACCATTTTAATTTGTTTTAATAGTATATTGACAGTATTGTTTTCTTTCAAAAATCCACTTAATTTTCTTTACCCTATTATTAAAATGGTAATTGACAAAAACTAACTACATTGTCACCAGAAGAGCAATACAAAATGTACAAGTGATATATTAAAATCATCTTTCCAGCTTGAATTTCAATGATGCATTGGGGCAACGATTTTGTGAGAAACATCTTCACCCTTAAATAAAGATTTTCTTAATTCCTTACCTGTGTGCTAATTAGATATCACCTTGTTTTCACATTAAACAGACTTCCACATGAGAAAGCAGCAAGGAAGCAGTGGCGTTAATGTTTCCTGGTGTCAACCTGTATTATTTCAGTAGACATTGAAATGAGGATGCATGTTGCTGCCTTTCCAATGAAGCAAGTTTAATTTAGTAATAGGTGAAAAACCATCCCTACAAAGGTGTTAATCAGAGACTTGGCTTTGTGGACACTTTTCAGAGAACAAATTTGTTAGCATAAAAATAAAGCCAGAAAATGAAGAGCTGTTTAATCACGCAATTTGATTTTTTTGCCAGCATATTTCTTTTTCTCTGCAACCCACTGCTAAATTGTGCTTCCTAGATGTTTTTATAAAATCACTGAATCAAATCTAACTCTGATTACATCAGAGAAGGCCAGGTACCCTACACCATAACAGGGGGTATGAAATTTGACTTGTCTACTTAAAGATCACCAAAATCTGATAACAAGGTCAATTATGTCCCTGGGTGGGATTGAACCACCAACCTTTTGGTTAATAGCCATACATACTAACTGATTGCGCCACAGAGACACTTTGCAAACGTTCCTACTGACAAAGGCTAATAAGCATTCATCTAAAACGTTTCCTAGAAAAACTTTAAAAAGTCAATAATCTGGAGAGTTTTTGTAAGATGTTTCTTCCATCAACCAACGAAAAAACACATTGGTACTTTCCCATGATGAGTGAGTGCTTCAGGATCTCTTGCACTTACATGTGCAGCAGAGTACTGCAATGGAAGCATGCTGGGCCCATAAGCCAGAGGTAGGCAGATTGAAACTATCCTCTGCTATATGCATTTTTTTTGTTAATTAAAGTAATCCAAAACTGGGATTGATATTTTGGCTCTTTTATTTTTACTTAAAGTACAATAACTTTTACCATTTTAATTTGTTTTAATAGTATATTGACAGTATTGTTTTCTTTCAAAAATCCACTTCATTTTCTTTACCCTATTATTAAAATGGTAATTGACCAAAACAAACTACATTGTCACCAGAAGAGCAATACAAAATGTACAAGTGATATATTAAAATCATCTTTCCAGCTTGAATTTCAATGATGCATTGGGGCAACGATTTTGTGAGAAACATCTTCACCCTTAAATAAAGATTTTCTTAATTCCTTACCTGTGTGCTAATTAGATATCACCTTGTTTTCACATTAAACAGACTTCCACATGAGAAAGCAGCAAGGATGCAGTGGCGTTAATGTTTCCTGGTGTCAACCTGTATTATTTCAGTAGACATTGAAATGAGGATGCATCTTGCTGCCTTTCCAATGAAGCAAGTTTAATTTAGTAATAGGTGAAAAACCATCCCTACAAAGGTGTTAATCAGAGACTTGGCTTTGTGGACACTTTTCAGAGAACAAATTTGTTAGCATAAAAATAAAGCCAGAAAATGAAGAGCTGTTTAATCACTCAAATGGATTTTTTTGCCAGCATTTTTCTTTTTCTCTGCAACCCACTGCTAAATTGTGCTTCCTAGCTGTTTTTATAAAATCACTGAATCAAATCTAACTCTGATTACATCAGAGAAGGCCAGGTACCCTACACTATAACAGGGGGTATGAAATTTGACTTGTCTACTTAAAGATCACCGAAATCTGATAACAAGGTCAATTACGTCCCTGGGTGGGATTGAACCACCAACCTTTTGGTTAATAGCCTTACACACTAACTGATTGCGCCACAGAGACACTTTGCAAAAGTACATACTGACAAATGCTAATAAGCATTCATCTAAAACGTTTCCTAGAAAAACTTTAAAAAGTCAATAATCTGGAGAGTTTTTGTAAGATGTTTCTTCTATCAACCAACGAAGAAACACATTGGTACTTTCCCATGATGAGTGACTGCTTCAGGATCTCTTGCACTTACATGTGCAGCAGAGTACAGCAATGGAAGCATGCTGGGCTCATAACCCAGAGGTAGGCAGATTGAAACTATCCTCTGCTATATGCATTTTTTTTTGTTAATTAAAGTAATCCAAAACTGGGATTGATATTTTGGCTCTTTTATTTTTACTTAAAGTACAATAACTTTTATCATTTATTTTGTTTTAATAGTATATTGACAGTATTGTTTTCTTTCAAAAATCCACTTCATTTTCTTTACCCTATTATTAAAATGGTAATTGACAAAAACAAACTACATTGTCACCAGAAGAGCAATACAAATGTACAAGTGATATATTAAAATCATCTTTCCAGCTTGAATTTCAATGATGCATTGGGGCAACGATTTTGTGAGAAACATCTTCACCCTTAAATAAAGATTTTCGTAATTTCTTACCTGTGTGCTAATTAGATATCACCTTGTTTTCACATTAAACAGACTTCCACATGAGAAAGCAGCAAGGATGCAGTGGTGTTAATGTTTCCTGGTGTCAACCTGTATTATTTCAGTAGACATTGAAATGAGGATGCATCTTGCTGCCTTTCCAATGAAGCAAGTTTAATTTAGTAATAGGTGAAAAACCATCCCTACAAAGGTGTTAATCAGAGACTTGGCTTTGTGGACACTTTTCAGAGAACAAATTTGTTAGCATAAAAATAAAGCCAGAAAATGAAGAGCTGTTTAATCACGCAATTTGATTTTTTTGCCAGCATATTTCTTTTTCTCTGCAACCCACTGCTAAATTGTGCTTCCTAGGTGTTTTTATAAAATCACTGAATCAAATCTAACTCTGATTACATCAGAGAAGGCCAGGTACCCTACACCATAACAGGGGGTATGAAATTTGACTTGTCTACTTAAAGATCACCAAAATCTGATAACAAGGTCAATTAGGTACCTGGGTGGGATTGAACCACCAACCTTTTGGTTAATAGCCATACATACTAACTGATTGCGCCACAGAGACACTTTGCAAAAGTTCCTACTGACAAAGGCTAATAAGCATTCATCTAAAACGTTTCCTAGAAAAACTTTAAAAAATCAATAATCTGGAGAGTTTTTGTAAGATGTTTCTTCCATCAACCAACAAAGAAACACATTGGTACTTTCCCATGATGAGTGAGTGCTTCAGGATCTCTTGCACTTACATGTGCAGCAGAGTACTGCAATGGAAGCATGCTGGGCCCATAACCCAGAGGTAGGCAGATTGAAACTATCCTCTGCTATATGCATTTTTTTTTGTTAATTAAAGTAATCCAAAACTGGGATTGATATTTTGGCTCTTTTATTTTTACTTAAAGTACAATAACTTTTACCATTTTAATTTGTTTTAATAGTATATTGACAGTATTGTTTTCTTTCAAAAATCCACTTAATTTTCTTTACCCTATTATTAAAATGGTAATTGACAAAAACTAACTACATTGTCACCAGAAGAGCAATACAAAATGTACAAGTGATATATTAAAATCATCTTTCCAGCTTGAATTTCAATGATGCATTGGGGCAACGATTTTGTGAGAAACATCTTCACCCTTAAATAAAGATTTTCTTAATTCCTTACCTGTGTGCTAATTAGATATCACCTTGTTTTCACATTAAACAGACTTCCACATGAGAAAGCAGCAAGGAAGCAGTGGCGTTAATGTTTCCTGGTGTCAACCTGTATTATTTCAGTAGACATTGAAATGAGGATGCATCTTGCTGCCTTTCCAATGAAGCAAGTTTAATTTAGTAATAGGTGAAAAACCATCCCTACAAAGGTGTTAATCAGAGACTTGGCTTTGTGGACACTTTTCAGAGAACAAATTTGTTAGCATAAAAATAAAGCCAGAAAATGAAGAGCTGTTTAATCACGCAATTTGATTTTTTTGCCAGCATATTTCTTTTTCTCTGCAACCCACTGCTAAATTGTGCTTCCTAGATGTTTTTATAAAATCACTGAATCAAATCTAACTCTGATTACATCAGAGAAGGCCAGGTACCCTACACCATAACAGGGGGTATGAAATTTGACTTGTCTACTTAAAGATCACCAAAATCTGATAACAAGGTCAATTATGTCCCTGGGTGGGATTGAACCACCAACCTTTTGGTTAATAGCCATACATACTAACTGATTGCGCCACAGAGACACTTTGCAAAAGTTCCTACTGACAAAGGCTAATAAGCATTCATCTAAAACGTTTCCTAGAAAAACTTTAAAAAGTCAATAATCTGGAGAGTTTTTGTAAGATGTTTCTTCCATCAACCAACGAAAAAACACATTGGTACTTTCCCATGATGAGTGAGTGCTTCAGGATCTCTTGCACTTACATGTGCAGCAGAGTACTGCATGCTGGGCCCATAAGCCAGAGGTAGGCAGATTGAAACTATCCTCTGCTATATGCATTTTTTTTGTTAATTAAAGTAATCCAAAACTGGGATTGATATTTTGGCTCTTTTATTTTTACTTAAAGTACAATAACTTTTACCATTTTAATTTGTTTTAATAGTATATTAACAGTATTGTTTTCTTTCAAAAATCCACTTCATTTTCTTTACCCTATTATTAAAATGGTAATTGACAAAAACAAACTACATTGTCACCAGAAGAGCAATACAAAATGTACAAGTGATATATTAAAATCATCTTTCCAGCTTGAATTTCAATGATGCATTGGGGCAACGATTTTGTGAGAAACATCTTCACCCTTAAATAAAGATTTTCTTAATTCCTTACCTGTGTGCTAATTAGATATCACCTTGTTTTCACATTAAACAGACTTCCACATGAGAAAGCAGCAAGGATGCAGTGGCGTTAATGTTTCCTGGTGTCAACCTGTATTATTTCAGTAGACATTGAAATGAGGATGCATCTTGCTGCCTTTCCAATGAAGCAAGTTTAATTTAGTAATAGGTGAAAAACCATCCCTACAAAGGTGTTAATCAGAGACTTGGCTTTGTGGACACTTTTCAGAGAACAAATTTGTTAGCATAAAAATAAAGCCAGAAAATGAAGAGCTGTTTAATCACTCAAATGGATTTTTTTGCCAGCATTTTTCTTTTTCTCTGCAACCCACTGCTAAATTGTGCTTCCTAGCTGTTTTTATAAAATCACTGAATCAAATCTAACTCTGATTACATCAGAGAAGGCCAGGTACCCTACACCATAACAGGGGGTATGAAATTTGACTTGTCTACTTAAAGATCACCAAAATCTGATAACAAGGTCAATTACGTCCCTGGGTGTGATTGAACCACCAACCTTTTGGTTAATAGCCTTACACACTAACTGATTGCGCCACAGAGACACTTTGCAAAAGTACATACTGACAAATGCTAATAAGCATTCATCTAAAACGTTTCCTAGAAAAACTTAAAAAAGTCAATAATCTGGAGAGTTTTTGTAAGATGTTTCTTCTATCAACCAACGAAGAAACACATTGGTACTTTCCCATGATGAGTGAGTGCTTCAGGATCTCTTGCACTTACATGTGCAGCAGAGTACAGCAATGGAAGCATGCTGGGCTCATAACCCAGAGGTAGGCAGATTGAAACTATCCTCTGCTATATGCATTTTTTTTTGTTAATTAAAGTAATCCAAAACTGGGATTGATATTTTGGCTCTTTTATTTTTACTTAAAGTACAATAACTTTTACCATTTATTTTGTTTTAATAGTATATTGACAGTATTGTTTTCTTTCAAAAATCCACTTCATTTTCTTTACCCTATTATTAAAATGGTAATTGACAAAAACAAACTACATTGTCACCAGAAGAGCAATACAAATGTACAAGTGATATATTAAAATCATCTTTCCAGCTTGAATTTCAATGATGCATTGGGGCAACGATTTTGTGAGAAACATCTTCACCCTTAAATAAAGATTTTCGTAATTTCTTACCTGTGTGCTAATTAGATATCACCTTGTTTTCACATTAAACAGACTTCCACATGAGAAAGCAGCAAGGATGCAGTGGCGTTAATGTTTCCTGGTGTCAACCTGTATTATTTCAGTAGACATTGAAATGAGGATGCATCTTGCTGCCTTTCCAATGAAGCAAGTTTAATTTAGTAATAGGTGAAAAACCATCCCTACAAAGGTGTTAATCAGAGACTTGGCTTTGTGGACACTTTTCAGAGAACAAATTTGTTAGCATAAAAATAAAGCCAGAAAATGAAGAGCTGTTTAATCACGCAATTTGATTTTTTTGCCAGCATATTTCTTTTTCTCTGCAACCCACTGCTAAATTGTGCTTCCTAGGTGTTTTTATAAAATCACTGAATCAAATCTAACTCTGATTACATCAGAGAAGGCCAGGTACCCTACACCATAACAGGGGGTATGAAATTTGACTTGTCTACTTAAAGATCACCAAAATCTGATAACAAGGTCAATTAGGTACCTGGGTGGGATTGAACCACCAACCTTTTGGTTAATAGCCATACATACTAACTGATTGCGCCACAGAGACACTTTGCAAAAGTTCCTACTGACAAAGGCTAATAAGCATTCATCTAAAACGTTTCCTAGAAAAACTTTAAAAAGTCAATAATCTGGAGAGTTTTTGTAAGATGTTTCTTCCATCAACCAACAAAGAAACACATTGGTACTTTCCCATGATGAGTGAGTGCTTCAGGATCTCTTGCACTTACATGTGCAGCAGAGTACTGCAATGGAAGCATGCTGGGCCCATAACCCAGAGGTAGGCAGATTGAAACTATCCTCTGCTATATGCATTTTTTTTTGTTAATTAAAGTAATCCAAAACTGGGATTGATATTTTGGCTCTTTTATTTTTACTTAAAGTACAATAACTTTTACCATTTTAATTTGTTTTAATAGTATATTTACAGTATTGTTTTCTTTCAAAAATCCACTTAATTTTCTTTACCCTATTATTAAAATGGTAATTGACAAAAACTAACTACATTGTCACCAGAAGAGCAATACAAAATGTACAAGTGATATATTAAAATCATCTTTCCAGCTTGAATTTCAATGATGCATTGGGGCAACGATTTTGTGAGAAACATCTTCACCCTTAAATAAAGATTTTCTTAATTCCTTACCTGTGTGCTAATTAGATATCACCTTGTTTTCACATTAAACAGACTTCCACATGAGAAAGCAGCAAGGAAGCAGTGGCGTTAATGTTTCCTGGTGTCAACCTGTATTATTTCAGTAGACATTGAAATGAGGATGCATCTTGCTGCCTTTCCAATGAAGCAAGTTTAATTTAGTAATAGGTGAAAAACCATCCCTACAAAGGTGTTAATCAGAGACTTGGCTTTGTGGACACTTTTCAGAGAACAAATTTGTTAGCATAAAAATAAAGCCAGAAAATGAAGAGCTGTTTAATCACTCAAATGGATTTTTTTGCCAGCATATTTCTTTTTCTCTGCAACCCACTGCTAAATTGTGCTTCCTAGATGTTTTTATAAAATCAGTGAATCAAATCTAACTCTGATTACATCAGAGAAGGCCAGGTACCCTACACCATAACAGGGGGTTTGAAATTTTGACTTGTCTACTTAAAGATCACCAAAATCTGATAACAAGGTCAATTACGTACCTGGGTGGGATTGAACCACCAACCTTTTGGTTAATAGCCGTACACACTAACCGATTGCGCCACAGAGACACATTGCGAAAGTATATACTGACAAGGGCTAATAAGCATTCATCTAAAACGTTTCCTAGAAAAACTTTAAAAAGTCAATAATCTGGAGAGTTTTTGTAAGATGTTTCTTCCATCAACCAACGAAGAAACACATTGGTACTTTCCCATGATGAGTGAGTGCTTCAGGATCTCTTGCACTTACATGTGCAGCAGAGTACAGCAATGGAAGCATGCTGGGCTCATAACCCAGAGGTAGGCAGATTGAAACTATCCTCTGCTGTATGCTTTTTTTTTTTTGTTAATTAAAGTAATCCAAAACTGGGATTGATATTTTGGCTCTTTTATTTTTACTTAAAGTACAATAACTTTTACCATTTTAATTTGTTTTAATAGTATATTGACAGTATTGTTTTCTTTCAAAAATCCACTTAATTTTCTTTACCCTATTATTAAAATGGTAATTGACAAAAACTAACTACATTGTCACCAGAAGAGCAATACAAAATGTACAAGTGATATATTAAAATCATCTTTCCAGCTTGAATTTCAATGATGCATTGGGGCAACGATTTTGTGAGAAACATCTTCACCCTTAAATAAAGATTTTCTTAATTCCTTACCTGTGTGCTAATTAGATATCACCTTGTTTTCACACAATGTTGCGACAATGTAACCCTATTTGCAAAATAGTACTAAATAAGTTTGTCGATGTAAGACATTTGCAAAGGCGCAAACAAAACACGCTGGAAAATGCAACTGAATCTGTTTTTGGAGGTTAGAATAGATGCAGGATCAAGTAGCTCAATGGGTAGGGTGTTTGATTAGAATTCAACAGGTTATAGATTTGAATCCTGGGTATGATAGTTTGAGGTGTTATTTAATAAAGTATGTTTATATATTAGTCACACATGGCTTACTTGTACAAATGGCATGTCACCAGTTAGTGCTGACTGCTGATATGCCATTTGCACAAACACGCCATGTGTGACTGTATATGCATTTAAGGAGGGCACCCCGGCAATACCACAAACCATTGAGTGTCAAGTATACTAGATATATCTTCATATCTCATGTGCTTTCTCTGAGACCAATCTTGTTATGCCCCTTCCCCACAAGGCATGCGCCTTTTGTCCATATTGCAAAAATGGGGAGGGGAGGGCATATAATTCTCTGTCACAGGGCACCAAAAAGTCTAGTTATGGCTCTGGTATGCATTATGTAATCTGGCAGACCATATCTCCAACACTGGCTGGTTGGAATAGAAATCCGGTTATCTATATGAGCAAATGACCATCAACGATTTACTCTCAAACACTAGAAAATGGACAAACATGGTCCCCTAAACAAATTGGTTAAATTTTGGGTTTAACCAATTTGTGTAATGACCATTTTTGACCACTTTTCTAGTGTTTGGGAGCAAATGGTTAATTGACATTTGCTACTATACATTACCAGATTTTCATTCCATCCATCCAGACTGGATAGATAGCCTGACAGGTAATTGTGTAGTGTACGCCCAGGATAACTGTCAGTTGTGCTTTCTTTTATGACGGCACATAAATGGGTGGGCAGATCCAGAGCAAGCACTGCCCACTCATGCATAGTTGTCAACTGATGTGAAGTTCCAGGGGGCAATCTCAGTTATAAAGAAAAGTATCTGGAAATTGTCCCTAGTTTAAAAAAAAATATAAAAAAAAATTGATCAACTCCATTTATTTAGTATGATATCCCAGCAGTCAGAACAACATACTTTATTAAATAACACATCTCAAACTACCATACCCAGGATTCAAACCTATAACCTGTTGAATTCTAATCAAACACCCTACCTATTGAGCTATTTGATCCTGCATAAAAATCGTGAACATTATATGAAGCTATTGGTACTTTGCAAAAAAAAAGTATCAGCATTACAACGCAGCAGATCCATGCAGTTTGCAGCCACACACTACATGTATCTGCTCAGCCACAATGCTGATTATTTCTTCACAAAGTACAAGGTGAGCTCCAAACAGAATTCTCTAGCTTAGAATTATACCTTTCTATGCCAAACCTAGAAGTCGGGCCCCCCACCCTGGGATCCCCCAGAGGGAGGCCTGCACCGTCATGCGGCAGGCTTGTCCGTTTTGGAAGCAGGCTGATGGGCAGCCCAGGCTTGCTTCAGTCTGGGCTTGGCAGGTCTGGAAGCATGAGCTTGCTTTGGGTATGCCTGACCTTGGGTACGCTTTACCTGAGGGATGAAAGGGCCAAGGGAAAGTACTTTTAGCCTTCTGCGTGGTAGGAGTCATACGAGGTAGGCAAGCTGTTTTAGCAGTAGCCAGATCAGCTACAATCTTATTGAGGTCTTCTCCAAAGAGAGTGTCTCCCTTGAAAGGAAGCACCTCCAGGGTTTTCTTGGAATCCATATCCACCGACCAGGATCTCAACCAGCTGTATAAAGTATTACCTTGGAACTGGCTCTCCACTCCCCATTATCTGGTTATCATGGCTTCCTCCGCCAGTGTCCAGACTCGCTTGCTGAAGCTCGGCCACTTCTTCCTAGCAGCAGGCTTCTGGATCACTGGGCAGCAGAGGTGCTTGGGAGCCGGAAGGGGGCGGAGCAATCAGGCAGGCAGTTGCAGTGCTGCCCAGCTATCTGTGGTGTGAGAAGAAGCAGGGGCACCCCACCGCTGGCAGTGCTGCAGCTAGCGGTGGTGGCAGCGGCGAGGCTGCTGGGCTTGGTCTTGAAATAGGTGGAAAGAAGGGTGTTATGGCATGGAATGTACAAACTGCGAGACCCTGCTGGTAGCGCCTTTGTCTATTTAGTAGGAAGGGCACGTAACAGCCGGGGGGCAATGGAGGAAGCCCCTTTAGGGCTGGAGCCCCTTCAGGGCTGGAGCCCGGCGGCAACTGACTCCGTTGTCTCTGGCAGTTCTGCCCCTGGACTAGAGGAATGGTCAAGAACATGGCAACATTTAATGCCAAAAAATGCAAAATCATACACGTCTCAAAAATGCAAAGGCTAACTATAATATTAAGGGCATTATAATGGCAAGAGGAAAGCTATCTAAGTATTACTATTTCAGGTGAGCAATGTAACAAAGCAATAGGAAAGGCAAGTCAGATGCTTGTTTGCATAGGTTAAAGAACCAGTAGCAGAAAAAAGTAATACAGGTTGAGTATCCCATATGCAAATATTCCGAAATACGGAATATTCCGAAATACGGACTTTTTTGAGT
Source organism: Pseudophryne corroboree (assembly GCF_028390025.1). Classification (NCBI taxonomy): domain Eukaryota; kingdom Metazoa; phylum Chordata; class Amphibia; order Anura; family Myobatrachidae; genus Pseudophryne; species Pseudophryne corroboree. The sequence continues at coordinate 263,511 of NW_026968006.1, read as the reverse complement.
GAGACTGAGATAGTGAAACCTTTGTTTTTTGATGGCTCAGTGTACACAAACTTTGTTTAATACTCAAAGTTATTAAAAATATTGTATTAAATGATCTTCAGACTGTGTGTATAAGGTGTATATGACACATGAATGAATTCTGTGAATGTACACACACTTTGTTTAATGCACAAAGTTATAAAAAATATTGGCTAAAATGACCTTCAGGCTGTGTGTATAAGGTGTATATGAAACATAAATGCATTCTGTGCTTAGATTTAGGTCCCATCACCATAATATCTCGTTATGGTATGCAATTATTCCAAAATACAGAAAAATCCGATATCCAAAATTCCTCTGGTCCCAAGCATTTTGGATAAGGGATACTCAACCTGTAATGCCACTGTATAGGTCCTTGGTACAGCCACATTTAGAATCCTGTGTTCAGTTCCAGAAGCCATATCTCCAGAAGGCTGTAAATACATTAGGGCAACTAAAATTGTGCATGGCCTACATCACAAAACTTACCTGGAAATACTAAAAGATTATGTGTATAGTTTGGAGAAGGGAAGAGGGAACATACAGTAATAGAAACATTTAAATATATAGGGAGGAATGTAATAGGGTGTGAGAATCAGAAAGTGAGAGATTTTGTGTTTTTTCCTGTTGTTTTTTTTTTTTTTATTGTTTGTTTTTTAAAGTGGCAATCCTTTACATGGCAAAACCAGGTTGATATTTGCCATGTAAAGGATTGCCACCGTGGGCATGTGTAGAAGGGGCACTGCTACTGTTGGCATTATGTGTGTAAGCTGCACTGATATGGTGGTTATGTGTATAAAGGGCACTGCGACTGTGGGTATTATTATTATTATTATTATTATTATTATTATTACATGCGGTGTAATGACAATAAGATAGTGCTACTGTGTGGCGTATTTTGATTTGGGGTGCTATTGTGTGGCCATGCCCCTTCCTTGTGATACCACACCTTCTTTTTTTAAGGAGCGCACTGTCCCTTTATTAAGTATTGGAGAGAGGGCCCAAATTAATAGTTTGCAGGGAGGCGCCAAACACCCTAGCACTGGCCCTTTGGTAGGGGACAGGATTTGCTTCTGCTTGTGCACATATGTTATGATTGCCAGCCAACAGCACTGGTTTTGCCTATAACACTAACTATAAATATTTTGAATTGGTCCTGGACCACCAATCCAAGGCACCCCTGCAAGTGTCCTGAGGCACCCCAGGGTGCAGTTTGAGAACCACTGGTCTAGTGAGTACCCAGGATAATTATTGTAGCTGGTCTGCGGGTAACAGCTCTCAGATCCACTTCTAGAAAAAATGCAGCAATGTAATTTGAGTGACAAACTGCAGAGATGAACCCTTTCTGTGACTGCTGCACAGGGATCACACAAACTCTATTCATAGGGCTGACTTCACTTAGGGGAGATGTTCTCACCCCGCAAAGAAGTGCGAGTATATACCGCACTTACGGTACCATTGGATTTACAGATATTTTCTTGCAATACACTATGGGGGTCATTCTGAGTTGATTGCTCGCTAGCAGTTTTTAGCAGCCATGCAAACGCATTGTCGCTGCCCACTGGAGAGTGTATATTCACTTTGGAGAAGTGCGAACACTTGAGCAGCAGAGCGCCTGCAAAATCGTTTCAAAATAAGACCAGCACTGTAGTTACACTTCGTGTGCGTTGATTCTAACAACCGAGGGACGGCTTTTGATGTCACACACCCATCCAGCGAATGCCCAGCCACGTCTGCATTTCTTCTGCCACGCCTGCATTTTTCCAAGCACTCCCTGAAAACGGTCAGTTGACACCCAGAAACGCCCTCTTTCTGTCAATCTCCTTGTGGCCTGTTCTGTGATTGGAATAATCGCTAGAACTAGTGCAAAACCACAATGGACTTTGTACCCGTACGATGCGCATGCACATTACGGAGCATGCGCATGCACAGATTAGCCATTTTTTTTCAACTGATTGCTACGCAGCGAACAACGGCAGCAAGCGATCAACTCGGAATGACCCCCTATATACATAGAAACATGGATTTTTACTGCAGGAATTATGGTTAGTTTAGGGGTATCGGTTAGGGTCAACAGAGGTGTAGCTAGGGGTCCAAGCGCCCCTGGCAAAGTAAGGGACTGGCGCCCCCCCTTTCGATAAAGCATTGCAGTCCATTGGCGGTTACCATGTTGGAGCCACAGCAACTGACCCCCTCCCCCACACGCTGCCTTACATCATCGGCTGGGATTCACTGTTGGTGTGAAGCCACTGGGAACATTCTGGTAGCATTAGCAGCAGTCTGTGTCATAGATAGGGAAGGCAGAAGGTTAACTAGCTAATAGCAGTCTGTTGGCAGCAGAGGCTGGGCGGGGGGCTGAGAATGAGCCAACGCTGATCAGTGTCCAGTCTGCTCAGACAAAAATATTTTGTGATCAGGGCTGGTTCTAGACCAAAGGAGCCAATGGCAAAAATTTCCTTTGGCACCCCCCCCCCCCCACACACACACACACACATACACACACACACACACACCAAAAAAGAACATATCCCAGTTTAACATAACGCTATGTGGTGCAAGGTGTGGAGCTGGTCACTTGTATCAGACCTCTGACATTTGCCTTTTCACCCATATTGCATACTTTTTCTTGCAGGTTGTGTCTTAATTCAAGAAGTGTTCTAAGTACTTCAGTTTAGTATCTTTACTGACCCCTCTTTACCCCACACTACATAACTGACCCCTCTATACCCTACACTACATCACTGACCTTTCTATAACCATCACTGCATTACTGACCCCTCTATACAGTACACTGACCTCTATATACCTGCTAGTACATCCCTGATGCCTATATTCCCTAAACTAAATCCCTGACGCCTCTATTCCCTATGCTACATCCCTGACGCCTCTATACCCTACGCTACATCCCTGATGCCTCTATTCCCTACGCTACATTCCTGATGCCTCTATAACCTACGCTACATCCCTGACGCCTCTATACCCTACGCTACATCCCTGACGCCTCTATACAGTACAATGCATTACTGATCCCTCTAGACCATACATCCTCATTACATCAGAGAGATAGTGAAACACTGGAAAAAATAAGGATAAAGTGGACTACAGAAACTGATGCTCTAAACAAAGGAGAGAGAGAGAAAAGCACAAGGGAAAGTGGGCAATCGGAACACCATAGAGAGAGGAGAGATAGAAATGCCTGAAAAAGTAAAGGGTGTTGGGTATGGCATCCGGCGCTCGGGATTCCAGCAGTCACATGATACCTAATCCTAACCCTCTGGGGGGGTGGCGGATAGGGCTAACCCTCAGGGGGTGGCAGCTAGGACTAACCCCCCCCCCCTCCTAGTGCCTTCCCTAACACCCCCTCCCCCGGTCCTAACCCTCCCTCCAATACTCGCCTTCGGGATGTCGGCTGTCTGTGTGCCGGCACCAGTCTCCCAAGTGGTGTCAGGATTCCAACATCGGTCAAATGACCGCCGGTATACCGTCTGCCGGGATGGTAAATGTATCCTGAGGACAGGTAGTGAGTGTGGAGGGATAGGTGGTTCAGTAAAATGTAACAGCTCAAACTGCGATCATTCACTGATAAATTGATTTATAGCTCTCCCTTTTTAACCATTGCAGTCATAAAAGCAATGTTTTTTAAACTTTTAAATAAAGCTTGTTAGCATCCCCAGCACACTGTATATGCTGGGAGATGTAGTTCTCAATATGAAAACATTTAATTACTGTATGAACTCTAATTCCCCAACTGAAACCTCTCACAAACACACACTCCTAAATCTAGTACACACACACACACACATTTCCCCAGTACTGACAACTCTAATCACTTCCACACACTGACAACTCCCTCCTGCTCCTCTCCCCACTGACACTGACAGCTCCCTCACAGTCACACACATCCTCCACCCCCCCACCCCCCCCACACACACACTGATAGCACACATGCACAAATCCCCCCCTCCTCGACACTAACTGTCACGGACTGCTTGGGCAGCAGGGGGCAGGCTCTGACTTGAAGTGCTGAAATTCAACAGCTCTCTCGAACTTGCAAGGCATGGCTGTGCAGCTGTCTCCAGCCATCTCCTTGCCCACTGTGTAATTTGTGGCGTTCTCTGATGTTCCCCGCTCTGCCTCTACAACCGGCACATAATGTACAGCAGTGGTGACTCCTGAGTATGGGCCTGGAGAACTCCGCCTACCGGGGGGTAGGGATTAATAATTTCAAAGGGGCAGAGCTAGGAGTGAAGCAGTGGACAGCAGTTGAGGGGCGTTTCAAACTGTAACAGGGTTGGGACAATTTCAGTATCCTTCCCTCACCGTCTAATTGGTCAGTCCCACGCTGATTGCCATAGCGCCCTTTCGAGACTGCAGAACTCTATCCCTTAGCCACGGTTGGCACAGCTGGATGGTGCCCCTGGCAAGTGCCATCCTGGCCAAGGGGTAGATACGCCCTGAGGGTCAGGGCCAGCAACAGAAATCTCGGGGCCCAGTACACTGATATCTCTGGGGCCCCCTCAACCCCCCCTTAACTTGGCAGAGGGATCTTTAAAAAAAATGGAGCCTTTGACTCGGACCGTCAGTGAGGCCGGCAGGTGGTTTTCATACTGGGCTATCCAGCTCTTCGGTGGCGGTGGCAGGGACATTCAGAAAAGGGCCAGCACAGCAACATGCATAATAATGGCAATACAGTATGGACCACAGGGACTGGACAAAGTGATGGGGTAAAAGGAGGGGGGAGGGTTTAGTTGGCCTGTTAATTGTTTTCCTGCTTAAATTGAGCAGTTGGTGGATACACTTTAAAAAGCAATATTGGCACTGTGGCCCCATTATTTCTGTTCTTAATACTTGGAGCCCTGAACAAGTGTCCCCTTTGTCCCCCCTGTCACCGGGCCTGTTCAGGCGTTACCTATGGAGAAGCTGCGACATGACATCCTAGGACACGATACTGCACCATGCATCACCATTATATTTCAGTGTGCCTTGTCAATATTTAAATCTTGTTCTGTGTGACGTGAGTTGTAAATGGTTGAAAATCTCTGTGCTACAGTATCGTCACCATGTAGTTATAACAACACCGCAAAACCACCAAAAGACGTGTTTTGGTAGAGGGACTGCTGGAGGGGCCCATTGGGGCCCCCAGTTTGCTACCCCACCCCAGTATACCTGTGCTGTAGCCAGTGGAAGGGGCACTATCTTCCCGGTGATCTCTTCGGGAAGATGGTGCCGCACATAGAAAGCAAAGACTCTGGCTGCGCTCTCCTGCCCTCGCTCTAAGCAAGGTGATCGGGCCACAAAAGGACCCCTGCCGGACCCCGGCCTGTGGGCCACAAAAGGATGCATTGGGGGCGGCATGCGGCCCATGGGTTTGACACCCCTGCCCTAGAGTATCAAAATTTGTTTCACGGCACCCCTAGGCCAAAGTTTTTTTTATTGAGAAATTCAGAAAAAAATATAAAATTAAGTAAATTGTGTTTATAGCATGTCATCCTCAGGTTCAGTTATGTTGTGAGGGAATGGTTTTGCCAATTTAATAAAGTATAAATAATTTTAATTGGTCCTGGACCACCAAACTATGCTACCAGTGCAAGAACCCCAGTTTGGAAACTACTGCCATAAAATAAACCTTTTTTGTTTTTTTTAAACTACATGTAATACACCTTAGAGCTCAGTTCCTAAAAGGTTTTAAACCCTTGCATACAGTAAACTACACATATTTAAAAATCCTACACCGGGCACAAGTGCTCACGGGCCAATTTCATGGCAGTCTCGGATAGGAGGGCATTGTGGATTCACCAAGGGAATGCTGATGCTGACTCCAAGAAGAAAGGGAGTCTCTTCCCTATGAAGGTGAAGCCTTGTTTGGCGACGGCCTAGTTAATTTGATCTCGGCAGCTCCCGCAGGTAAGTCATCCTTCTTGCCCTATGTTCCCTCTCAACGGATGAAGACGCATCATTATCTGACGCAGTCATTTCGGCCCAATAGATATGCAAGAAGTTAAGATTCCCCTTTCTTTGCAGGTAGAGGAAGGAAAAGAGGGAAGAGGTCTATAGCCTCTTCAAGATCGCAGGAGCAGAGATCGTCCTCTGCTTCTGCCAAATCCACTGCATGACGCTGGGGCTCTCTTGCAGGAGCCCGCACCAGTGGGGGGCACGTCTAAAACTCTTCAGTCAGTTCTGGATTCATTCGGACCTGGACTCGTGGGTTTTACAAATAGTGTCCCAAGGGTACAAACTGGGGTTTCAAGACGTTCCCCCTCACCGATTGTTCAAATCAGCCTTAGTCAGCAGGGAGAAGGTTTTTATTCAAGCCTCTTCGTGGTCCCGAAGCCGGACGGCTCAGTCAGACCAATCTTAAATCTGAAATCCCTTAATTTCTACCTAAAGAAATTCAATTTCAAGATGGAATCTCTCAGGGTAGTGATCTCCAGTCCGGGGGATAAAGGAGATTTCATGGTTTTGGTAGACATAAAGGATGCCTACTTATATGTTCCCATTTAGCCACTGCATCAAGCTACCTGAGGTTTGCAATTCAGGATTGTCATTACCAATTTCAGACGTTGCCGTTTGGTCTGTCCACGGCTCCGAGGATTTTCACCAGGGTGATGGCGGAAATGATGGTTCTCCTTCGCAAGCAAGGAGTCACAATTATCCCGTACTTGGATGATCTCCTGATAAAGGCGAGATCCAGGGACCAGTTGGTGCAAAACATCTACTCTCCCTGACAGTTCTTCAACAACATGGTTGGCTCCTAAACTTGCCAAAATCGCAGTTGGTCCCAATGACGCGGTTGTTGTTTTTGGGAGTGATACTGGACACAGAAGAGGTTTTCTTCTAGTGGAAAGGCTCTGGAGATCCAGAGTCTGGTCAAACAAATTCTGAAACCAGCAAGAGTGTTAATCCATCAATGCATTCAGTTGCTGGGGAAGATGGTTGCGGCCTACGAGGCCATTCAGTTTGGCAGGTTCCATGCCAGAGTGTTCCAGTGGGACCTGTTGGACAAGTGGTCCGGATCCCACCTACACATGCACCGGAGGATAATCCTGTCTTCCAAGACCAGAATCTCACTCCATTGGTGGCTGCACAGTTCTCACCACCTAGAGGGGCGATGGTTCGGGATCCAGGACGGGATCCTAGGGACCACGGATGCAACCCTCCGAGGCTGGAGAGCAGTCACACAGGGGGAAAACATCCAAGGAAGATGGTCAAGTCTTCCTTGGATGTTTTCATCTCCACATAAATGTTCTGGAGTTAAGGGCCATTTAATAACTGCAGACACAGTACGCACTGGGACGGGTGCCCAGCATCCTCTACGGACTAAGAGAAAAGGATTTACCGGTAGGTATTAAAATCCTATTTTCTCTAACGTCCTAGAGGATGCTGTGGACTCCGTAAGGACCATGGGGATAGACGGGCTCCGCAGGAAACATGGGCACTTTAAGAAAGACTTTAGTTCTGGGTGTGCACTGGCTCCTCCCTCTATGCCCCTCCTCCAGAACTCAGTTTGATACTGTACCCAGTGGAGACTGGGTGCTTTTCAGGAGCTCTCCTGAGCTTTCTGACAGAAAGTATTTTGTTAGGTTTTTAATTTTCAGGGAGCACTGCTGGCAACAGACTCCCTCATCGAGGGACTGAGGGGAGAGAAGCAGCCCTACTCTCTGAGTTGCAAGGTCCTGCTTCTTAGGCTACTGGACACCATTAGCTCCAGTGGGATTGGTACGCAGGATCTCACCCTCGCCGTCCGTCCCAGAGCCGCGCCGCCGTCCCCCTCGCAGAGCCGGAAGATAGAAGCCGGGTGAGTATGAGAAAAAAAGAAGACTTCAGAGGCGGCAGAAGACTTCATGATCTTCACTGAGGTAACGCATAGCACTGCAGCTGTGCGCCTTTGCTCCCATACACCTCACATACTCCGGTCACTGTAAGGGTGCAGGGCGCAGGGGGGGCGCCCTGGGCAGCAATATAAACCTCTTTCGCAAAAATATAACATATATACAGCTGGGCACTTTATATATGTATAAGCCCCCACCAATTTTACAGTTTAAGCGGGACAGAAGCCCGCCTCCGAGGGGGCGGGGCTTCTCCCTCAGCACTCACCAGCGCCATTTTTTCTCCACAGCACCGCTGAGAGGAAGCTCCCCGGACTCTACCCTGCTTATACCACGTTAGACAAGAGGGTTGAAAAGAGGGGTGGGGGGGGCACATAATTCGCAAATTACATACAGCAGCACTACTGGGCAAACATTAAGTTACTGTTTTATTCCTGGGTTATATAGCGCTGGGGGGTGTGCTGGCATACTCTCTCTCTGTCTCTCCAAAGGGCCTTGTGGGGAAACTGTCTTCAGAAAAAGCATTCCCTGTGTGTGTAGTGTGTCGGTACACGTGTGTCGACATGTCTGAGGAAGAAGGCTATATTAGAGAGGAGCGGGAGCAAATGAATGTGGTGTCTCCGCCGACAGCTGATTGGATGGATATGTGGAATGTTTTAAATGCTAGTGTAAACTCATTGCACAAAAGATTACACAAGGCAGAAGCTTTGGGACAGTCAGGGTTTCAACCCATGCCTGATCCTATGTTGCAGGGACTGTCAGGGTCTCATAAGCGCCCACTATCCCAGATTGTTGACACAGATACCGACACGGATTCTGACTCCAGTGTCGATTACGATGATGCAAAGTTACAGCCAAAATTGGCAAAATCCATTCGATTTATGATTATGGCAATAAAAGATGTTTTGCACATCACAGAGGAACCCCCTGTCGCTGACAAGAGGGTACATATGTACAAGGGAAAGAAGCCTGAGGTAACCTTTCCCCCCTCACACGAGCTGAACGAGTTATGTGAAAAAGCTTGGGAATCTCCAGATAAAAGACTGCAGATTTCAAAAAGGATTCTTATGGCGTATCCTTTCCCATCAACGGATAGGTTACGATGGGAATGCTCCCCTAGGGTGGAAGAAGCATTAACACGCTTATCCAAGAAGGTAGCCCTCCCGTCCCAGGATACAGCTACCCTCAAAGAGTGTGCTGACCACAAACAGGAGATTACCCTGAAGTCCATTTATACACATTCAGGTACCTTACTCAGACCGGCAATTGCGTCGGCCTGGGTGTGTAGTGCTGTAGCGGCATGGACAAATACCTTATCTGAGGGGATGGATAGTCTAGACAAGGATACTATTTTATTGACCCTGGGGCATATAAGAGATGCTGTCCTATATATGTGTGTATGCAAACTACTGGTGGTGCTGCAGGGCCCACACCCTTTTACTTGTCTTGTAGAGCAGCTCTGAAGCTGTTACAGTGCCCAGCTGCTGCAAGAAATCAGCTTGAATGCTTCAGGGGCTTGGGCATGGCCAACATGAGCCCCACACCGAAGGAGGGTGGGGGTGTTTAATGCAAACTTGGGGTTATACAAGCGCCGCAAAAGGCCGCCATGCCCTGCATGCCCCTTTTCTCTTTTCATACAGATGAGGGTTCCAGCCAACTTTGGCCCACTGCTTGGATGACATCACCGTATGCAAATCCGTCTGCTGCAGACCTTCCCCCAGGAATGCTTGCAATAGTTGTTGCATATGGTTTAATGTCTGAGGGTGCTTCAGTATTAGGCAGCCTTCCGCCCTCCCATGTTCATCTGAAAAGATGTGGTCTCCCTGCAGTTGTTGTCCCCAGACGAGAGTTCCCTTGTGCTTCCTCAGTTAAATCTCCTTAACTTGACGGGGGGGTGCCCGAGCAGCCGCCCTCCCCAGCCCTATCCCAACACATACTTATCTTGCATATGAGATCTCTTGATCATGAAGATAGTTCTCACAGGTTGAGGTTCATCCTGGCCCCGCTCCCCGCTGGAGAGCGCTGATGGGGACAGCAGCGGGGCTTCAGCAGAAGGGTGAGTATGTGTGGCCAGAGACCTCCCTTGTCATGTGCAGGCCTGCAGAGTCTGCCACGCAGGATGGGGCATGTGGCACTCTCCCTCCCAGGGGCTCTTCCAGATGTAGCTCCTCAGCAGTATTTTTCCCGGGCTGCGCGGCGCTCTCCCCGACTGGCATCCGCCCTGGAACACTGCCTTCCTCAACGCAACATCAGCAGGGGGCCCTGGCCTCATCACCATCCCAGGTCTTTCTCATGTATGTATCATGTATGTGTGTGTGATATATGTATGAATCATATATGTTTGTGATATATATATATGTATCTATCTATCTATCTATCTATCTATCTATCTATCTATCTATCTATCTATCTATCTATCGTATGTGTGTGTATATATATGTATCTATCATGTATGTATGTATGTATGTATCTATCTTGTATGTATGTGTTCTATCTATCTATCTATCTATCTATCTATCGTGTGTGTGATATATGTATGTATCTATCTATCATGTATGTGTTATATGTATGTATCACACCTTCCTCTATACATATACATACATACATACATACATACACACACCTATATCTGTACGTACACTGACATACACACACCAACATCTATACATAAACACGCTGACCCCTAAACGTACACCAACGTACCCACACCTGCATCTATACCTACACATGCTGACACGTGGACGTACACCGGCTTACCCACATGTGAATCTATACATACATGTGCTGACACCTGGACATACACTGATGTACCCACACCTAACATCTATACATACACATGCTAACACCTGGACGTATACAGACGTACACACATTTGCATCCATGCATATATAGATGTAGGTGTGTGTACGTCAGTGTACGTCCAGGTGTCAACGCGTGTATGTATAGATGCAGGTGTGGGTACGTCTGTGTATGTCCAGGTGTCAGAATGTGTATGTATAGATGCAGGTGTGGGAACGTCAGTGTAGGTTCAGGTGTCAGCGCGTGTATGTATAGATGCAGGTGCTTGTATGTCCAGATGTCAGTGCATGTATGTATAGATGCAAGTGTGGGTACGTCGGTGTATGTCCATTTGTCAGCGCGTGTATATATAGATGCAGGTGCTTGTATGTTGGTGTATGTCCAGGTGTCAGCATGTGTATGTATAGATGCAGGTGTGGGAATGTTGGTGTATGTCCAGGTGTCAGGGCGTGTATGTATGGATATTAGGTGTGGGTACATCAGTGTATGTCCAGGTGTTAGCGCATGTATGTATAGATGCAGGATAATAATCACACAGCGTGCCCCCCACCAACCACAAACCTCCCCCACCCCCTGTATGACATAAACACCGCTAATTCCACTTACACACAATAATTTCAGTTTGCGACCAGGAGCCGGCAATGTATGTGCACCCAAATGAAGCCACTGTACATGCCCTGCAGGCTGCTATGTACTGCATAGGTGCAACAAATGTAAATGCCCTATCTTTAAAATGCGGCATATTTTACTAAATTAAAAAAACCTGTAACTTTCTGTAAAACCTTAACCCCAAAAGGCACTACACTAACATCGGGGTGTAGAGTTGGATCTTGATCCAAGGCACCAACAGGCTAAAGCTTTGACTGTTCCCAGGATGCCTTGCACCGCCTCCTCTACAACCCTGCCCAGTGGCGTAACTAGACCTTTGTGGGCCCCATAGCAAAATTCTGAATGGGCCCACCAGCACTCAACAAGAATGAGTGGCGTTTGGGGTCAGAAAAGTAGAGGGGAAGGGGTCTGACAGAGTAGGGGGCAGGACACGAATGAATAGAAACTGAGGTGTCCATTATATAAAGAAATACAGTATGTGTGTCTGTGTGTATATCACACACACACACACACACATATAAGGGAAATTCAAATGCCCTCAATTATTGCGCCCATTACACTCTGGTTTAGGTGCACAAAGCACCTAAACCTGAATAAAGTAATGGGCGCGATCATGAAAAGACACCGTTTGGTTGCCCAAATGGGTCTCTTTGCACACATTTCAGCTTGTTTCCCCTGGGGGTAGCGAGCTGAAATAAACATGTCGCACCCGTTGGCAGCAACATTAGAATAGCTGCTGACGGGCACGATTGAGGGAGGAAAGGGACATTTGAATCCAGCCCATAGATGCAATGTGAATATGTAATTTGTACCTTCCTATCTTAAAATGTATATAGTAGTGTTTACACTAGAGGTCTTTCCGAACCCCCTAATCCTAACATTGTAATTTGCTTTAGGGCGCACCTCCAATTAGTCTAGTGTTTCGTATTTTCACATTAAATACTTTCTTGCATTGGTTGGTTAAATATTAGATCGTATATTTTTCTAGATATAGCTGTGCATAGTCTACAAGGCTACATGCTTCTCCCCTAACTAGAGATGTGCAGCGGGCATTTTTCGTGTTTCATGTTTTGGTTTTGGTTTCGGATCCGCAGTTGTGTTTTGGATACGGACGCGTTTTGGCAAAACCACCCTTTCGGGTTTTGTATTCGGGTGATTTTTTTTTAAAACCTCAAACAGCTAAAATCATAGAATTTGGGGGTAATTTTGATCCTATAGTATTAAGCTCAATAACCATAATTTCTACTCCTTTCCAGTCTATTCTGAACACCTCACACCTCCCAATATTATTTTTAGTCCTAAAATTTGCACCAAGGTCCCTGGATGACTAAGCTAAGCGACCCAAGTGGGCAGCACAAACACCTGGCCCATCTAGGAGTGGCACTGCAGTGTCAGACAGGATGGCACTTAAAAAAATAGCCCCAAACAGCACATGATGCAAAGATAAATAAAAAAAGAGGCGCAAGATGAAATTGTAGTGTGTCTCTCCTGCTCAGTGTCAGTTCTCAGTAGTATCCTCATCAGTGCTCAGTATCACTGCTCATTGTCTTGTGCTGCAATGTGGTGCTCAGTATACTAGAGTACATTACTAATAGTCCAGTGCTGCATCTTGCTGCTCAGTGTCAGTTCTAGTATCCTCATCAGTGCTCAGTATCACTGCTCATTGTCTTGTGCTGCATTGTGGTGCTCAGTATACTACAGAACATTACTAATAGTCCAGTGCTGCATCTGGCTGCTCAGTGTCAGTTCTAGTAATCTCATCAGTGCTCCGTATCACTGCTCATTGTCTTGTGGTGCTCAGTATACTACAGTACATTACTAATACTCCAGTGTCTTGTGCCGCATATGGCTGCTGTAGGGTGCTGTGGTAGTGTCCTGTCACTGTGCATATGTCATCATTCCAGTCACAGTGATATCTGGTATCTATCTAGTGGTATCTAATTCCAGACATTACCACCGTCTAATTCCAGATATATTACTGGCATATAATTCCACACATTAAAAAATGGAGAACAAAAAGGTGGAGGGTAAAATAGGGAAAGATCAAGATCCACTTCCACCTAGTGCTGAAGCTGCTGCCACTAGTCAAGGCAGAGACAATTCAATGCCATCAACATTATGTAATGATTATACGATACATTATATATCATATCATTGTATGGTTGTAAAATACAACTTAAAAATTTTAATGAATAAATACATAAAGTAGCTTTTATGTAACCTTTTTAAACCTATTAGCATAGACCGAATCTCATCGTGTGTATAGGCCTTTAGTTCAACAACAGCATGGGACCAGTTAGTGTGTTTTGACCACTGCACAGCACCTGGTGTTATATAGTAAGCACCACTATGGCATAGTAGACAGCATTATGGGCCTGATATGAGTGTGACCAGCGGTGATGAGGAATGCAGTAGGAGGTGCTGTTTAGCAAGCACCACTTCTATATTCACCATGCAGTATATTGTGTGAATATAGAAGTGTTGGCTGTGTTATGTATTAGAGTAATTATTGCAGCTCCCAGCTAAAATTGCAACAATGTAATTTAGTGACAAGCTGCAGAGATTAACCCTTTCTGTGGCTGCTGCACAACCTCTATTCATATCGCTGAATTCAATTAGGGAGATGTTCTCACCCCGCGAGCAAGCGCAGGTATATGCCACACTTAAATGTATGGGTATGGTCTCCATAAAATGAGCGTAGCCTTGCAGGCAAAGAATACCTTACACCCTAGTTCTTGACCCTGCACCAACAGACCTCGGCCACCACAGGGAAAAAAGTACAGTAATTTCCACCATGTTAAGCCCCACACATTAATGCCCTTTGGAACATATTATGTCACACACCACAATATCTGTGATACACTATGCCCTACAGTAAAGCTTCTAATTACTTTTACAAAAACTGCTCAACGCCAAGAGTTTCACGTGCTGGGTGTCATGCTCATTGCCAGGGGTTTCACTCTCTGGGTGTCATGCTCATTGCCAGGGGGAACGCAGTAGGAGGTGTTATATAGTAAGCACCACTATGGCATAGTATATAGCATTATATATATTGTGAGCACTGGTGATGTTGAGTGCAGTAGAGCTGCTGCTGGGTAATTACAATTTACTACAACCACCAATATATTCTGCTGCACTATATATATGCAAAGCTAATTCTGCTGGGTAATTACAATTGACTACAACCACCAATATATTCTGCTGCACTATATCTATATTTGCAAAGCTAATTCTGCTGGGTAATTACAATTGACTACAACCACCAATATATTCTGCTGCACTATATCTATATATGCAAAGCTAATTCTGCTGAGTAATTACAATTGACTACAACCACCAATATATTCTGCTGCACTATATCTATATATGCAAAGCTAATTCTGCTGGGTAATGCAAATTGAAACATTATTGCATAGTATGTGATTTTTAAGTTCTTTTTTAAAGTTTTGAATGATAAAGACCCAGTTTAATCTTTGTGGAATGCCTGGTTGTTGTTTTTAAGGTAATTTATTGCCTGGCATTTGAGGTGGGGGGGGGTTTGGTTACAGATTTCAATTATTGGTTTTACTTGTAATAGTCTTCTACTTAAGTCCAATGGTGTAGGCTGTGCAAAGCCGTTTGGCTGTGCATTTATTGATCCAAGCGTGCATTTTTATCAAAGCGTGATAAAATTGACACATAACAGCAGCGTTCAATCAGCGTTAATTTATCTTCAGCTGATATCGATTGTGAATTGACGTTTCTTCTCTTCTTGTCACCTACAGTTAATTACAATTGACTACAACCACCAATATATTCTGCTGCACTATATCTATATATGCAAAGCTAATTCTGCTGGGTTATGCAAATTGAAACATTATTGCATAGTATGTGATTTTGAAGTACTTTTTTAAAGTTTTGAATGATATAGACCCAGTTTAATCTTTGTGGAATGCCTGGTTGTTGTTTTTAAGGTAATTTATTGCCTGGCATTTGAGGGGGTGGGGTGTGGTTACAGATTTCAATTATTGGTTTCACTTGTAATAGTCTTCTACTTAAGTCCAATGGTGTAGGCTGTGCAAAGCCATTTGGCTGTGCATTTATTGATCTAAGCGTGCATTTTTATCAAAGCGTGATAAAATTGACACATAACAGCAGTGTTCAATCAGCGTTCAATCGAAGTGAAAAAGAAGGAAAACAGAAGCACACCAATCTAACAAAACAAAGAAAACTGAAGAACTAATAACAAATGTGAGTCACTTACTCCTCAGATCACTCACCTCCTGATTGTTGCATCTGATTACATAGCACAGAACTACCTTACTTGGACATTTCATAAACCATCCATTTCACCTACAAATGCCTGTTTAGGGGACCATGTTTGTCCATTTTCTAGTGTTTGAGAGTAAATCGTTGATGGTCATTTGCTCACATAGATAACCGGATTTCTATTCCAACCAGCCAGTGTTGGAGATATGGTCTGCCAGATTACATAATGCATACCAGAGCCATAACTAGACTTTTTGGTGCCCTGTGACAGAGAATTATATGCCCCCCCCCTCCCCACCCCATTTTTGCAATATGGACAAAAGGCGCATGCCTTGTGGGGAAGGGGCATAACAAGATTGGTCTCAGAGAAAGCACATGAGATATGAAGATATATCTAGTATACTTGACACTCAATGGTTTGTGGTATTGCCGGGGTGCCCTCCTTAAATGCATATACAGTCACACATGGCGTGTTTGTGCAAATGGCATATCAGCAGTCAGCACTAACTGGTGACATGCCATTTGTAAAAGTAAGCCATGTGTGACTAATATATAAACATACTTTATTAAATAACACCTCAAACTATCATACCCAGGATTCAAATCTATAACCTGTTGAATTCTAATCAAACACCCTACCCATTGAGCTACTTGATCCTGCATCTATTCTAACCTCCAAAAACAGATTCAGTTGCATTTTCCAGCGTGTTTTGTTTGCGCCTTTGCAAATGTCTTACATCGACAAACTTATTTAGTACTATTTTGCAAATAGGGTTACATTGTCGCAACATTGTGTTCCCTAATTGCTTGATTTTTTAAATGCAACAATTGATAAAGACACCTGATAATTGCTCTGTGGAGTGTTATTTTGTGTCTACTTCTTATCTACATTTAATTCCCTACCTCTAATCAAGGCATTTTTAAATGCTGGGGGCTGCCAGGACGTGAGGCCTACCTAGACTTTAGATCGGAATTTGAATGTACTTGTGAACTAACTTAATTTCCTACTTCTAAATTCATTCCTAAATTCACTACTTACATTAATCCTGTAGTTGGGCATTTTGAGCCTTCAATTGTGGGTATTGTTTTGTGTCCAGACCAGCAGCTGGTGGTGTGCATTTGCTGGAAAGGCATCGAAGACCTCCGATATGCTGCATCTCCTGATGTGTGTCTCCCTCAAGTGGCTGTCAGCAAATGCATGCTAGACACCCCATTCCAAGCTGATTGTGACATCACGGAACATGCATCATAGAACAGGCATGCTAGAATATGGGTCTTCAACCTGCGACCCTCCAGCTGCTGTGGAACTACATATACCAGCATGCCCTGCCTCAGTTTTAGCATACCTTAATAGCAAAACTGTGGCAGGGCATGCTGGGATGTGTAGTTTCACAGCAGCTGGAGGGCCACAGGATGAAGACCCATGTGCTAGAGCCAAGCCGCAGGTACATTGAATGCTAGCAAGCTGAATGTTTAAATCCTTTTTGTTCCGCAGCATTCCAATGCGGAAGATTCCATGGAACCAGAGATTATTCCATTGAGAAGGACATGCTGCCTGGATGACTGCACTGTGCAAATTAAATCACGGAGCCAGTTGGCTTGTGGGTGGCTCTGGTGACTGGGTGGTTGGGTGGGCGGTGTGTCAGAGGTGGAGCACATGCAAATGAATGTGTATCATCCTGCTAGTGAGAGTGAAAACTCATGCAGGAGTGTGCCTGCTTGTCAGTGGGTTATGCACCTTGCCAGGCGTCAAATCTACATGGAGCAGCTTGAGGGGACAAGAGCAGGTTTGCAAAATATAGATAGAAGAGCATATATGCTGGCGCATTCTCCATGATTGTGTCAGCTTATGTTTTGGTGCACTGCACTTTCCTCCACTAAGTTTTAGCCATTTTGGTTAAACGCAAGTGTAGTTGCTTCTCGCCCTTTTGGCTGTGATCTTGTATCGTGGTTGAAGAGTCTGCTGGAGGGATTGTTTTCTTCATTGACGAGAGACTGAAGATATTACAGGATGGAAGGCTTGGGAACACTATCTGTTTTTCAGTTGTGGAAGAGTTGAAAGACAGCTTTTCCTTGCCAATATCTCTCTTTTGCAAAGAGCTACGCATTGGAAAATTCAGGGCTATACCGTGTAGATGAAGCACTAACAGGAGGCTTTAAAATTTTCATTCTAGTTTCCTTCGTTTGGGAGAAAAATGCAAAGGTACAAGACAGCTTTTCCTTGCCAATATCTCTCTTTTGTAAAGAGCTGCACATTGGAAAATTCAGGGCTATGCCGTGTAGATGATGGCCTAACAGGAGGCTTTAAAATTTTCTTTCTAGTGTCCTTCGTTTGGGAGAAAAATGCAAAGGTACAAGACAGCTTTTCCTTGCCAATATCTCTCTTTTGCAAAGAGCTACGCATTGGAAAATTCAGGGCTATGCCGTGTAGATGATGGCCTAACAGGAGGCTTTAAAATTTTCTTTCTAGTGTCCTTCGTTTGGGAGAAAAATGCAAAGGTACAAGACAGCTTTTCCTTGCCAATATCTCTCTTTTGCAAAGAGCTACGCATTGGAAAATTCAGGGCTATACCGTGTAGATGAAGCACTAACAGGAGGCTTTAAAATTTTCATTCTAGTGTCCTTCGTTTGGGAGAAAAATGCAAAGGTAGCTTGTGCCATCACCACTCTGCTCCTTGTGCCGCCTTGGCGGTTTACATGAGCCACTGCGGTGACGTTGACTGACTGGATCAGAACCGGTTGGTCGCAAAGTAAGGTCTCCGCTTGACGTAGGGCATTGTATATGGCCCCTAGTTTCAGGATGTTGATGTGAAGACAAGTCTCTTGACTTGACCAAAGACCTTGGAAATTTCTTCCCTGTGTGACTGCTCCCCAACCTTGGAGGCTTGCATCTGTGGTCACCAAGATCCAGTCCTGAATGCCATATCTGCGTCACTCGAGAAGGTGAGCACTCTGCAGCCACCACAGGAGTGATACCCTGACCCTGGGGGACAGGGTGATCAACCAATGCATCTGTAAATGTGACCCAGACCACTTGTCCAGTAGGTCCCATTGGAAAGTCCTCGCATGGAACCTGCCGAATGGAATGGCTTTGTATGATGCCACCATCTTTCCCAGGACTCGAGTGCAGTGATGCACTGACACAAGTTTTGGTTTCAATAGGTTCCTGACAAGAGTCATGAGTTCCTGGGCCTTTTCTATCGGGAGATAAACCCTCTTCTGGTCTGTGTCCAGAATCATGCCCAAGAAAGACAGACGAGTCGTAGGAACCAACTGCGACTTTGGGATATTGAAAATCCAGCCGTGTTGCTGTAACACTTTCAGTGAAAGTGATACGCTGTTCAGCAACTGCTCTCTTGATCTCGCTTTTATGAGATCGCTCAAGTACGGGATAATTGTGACACATTGCTTGCGCAGGAGAACCATCATTTCCACCATTACCTTGGTGAAAATTCTCTGGGCCGTGGAGAGACCAAACAGCAACGTCTTAAATTGGCAATGACAGTCCTGTACCGCAAATCTAAGGTACGACTGATGAGATGGATAAATTTGGACATGAAGGTATGCATCCTGTACACAAATGCGGACAACAGGTGTCAAGCCGTGTGTTGCCTTTGTCAAGCTGTAATAAGTAGGGGTAAGGACGTTAACCACCTCAGAACATCCTCCCTTATACGTCACCTGCAGCGCATTAATCATAAGTCAGTGACAAGTTCAAAAACTTTGGATGACAGCGGAAGCAGTCCACTGACCACTAAATCCCTTCCTCTTGTAACCAAGCTCCTGCAAACCACACCACCAACTCCCTCAGTGTCAATTTCCTCCTTAGACAGGAGAGCCAATAGTCCTGCAGGCCATGTCACTGGCAAGTCTGACGAGTCCTCTCCTGCCTGGGATTCCTCCGATGCATCCTTGAGTGTAACGCCTACTGCTGCTGGCGCTGCTGTTGTTGCTGCTGGGAGTCGATCGTCATCCCAGAGGGGAAGTCGGAAGACCACTTGTACTACTTCCAGTAGGCAATTGACTGTCCAACAGTCCTTTGCGAGGAAGATGAAATATCACAGCAGTCATCCTGCTGCAAAGCGGATAACTCAGGTCTTGTCAGCCTGGGTGGTGAGAAACGTGGTTCCGGTATCCATCGTTAATTCAGAGGCAACTAGACTTGATTGAGGTACTGTGTCCCCGGTACCAAATGCCATCTAGGTTCCATTTCTCTAGGCAGGCGATACCGAAAATGTACACAGACCTCAGAAAAAGAGTCACCAGTGTCCTAAAAAATGCAGTTGTACCCAATGTCCACTAGTCCACATGTCCGTGGTTAAGTGGAGCAGGGCAGACTCAGGACTATATGACTGTGACAGCCCACTGGGTAGATGTATTGCCTCCCGCAGCAAGAACAGCAGCGGCGGCACCAGTAGCAGCATCTCGCAAATGCCAACTCGTTCCTAGGCAGGCTACGCTTTGTATCACCGCTTTCCATAAGAGGCACACAGCTGACAACCTCTTACGGAAACTGAGGAACATCATCGCAGAATGGCTTACCCCAATTTGACTATCCTGGGGATTTGTGACATCGGACAACGCCACCAATATTGTGCGTGCATTACATCTGGGCAAATTCCAGCACGTCCCATGTTTTGCACATACATTGAATTTGGTGGTGCAGAATTATTTAAAAAACGACAGGGGCATGCAAGAGATGCTGTCGGTGGCCCGAAGAATTGCGGGCCACTTTCTGCATTCAGCCACCGCGTGCCGAAGACTGGAGCACCACCAAACATTCCTGAACCTGCCCTGCCATCCTCTGAAGCAAGAGGTGGTAACGAGGTGGAATTCAACCCTCTATATGCTTCAGAGGATGGAGGAGCAGCAAAATGCCATTCAAGCCTATACATCTACCCACGATATAGGCAAAGGAGGGGGAATGCACCTGACTCAAGCGCAGTGGAGAATGATTTCAACGTTGTGCAAGGTTCTGCAATCCTTTGAACTTGCCACACGTGAAGTCAGTTCAGACACTGCCAGCCTGAGTCAGGTCATTCCCCTCATCAGGCTTTTGCAGAAGAAGCTGGAGACATTGAAGGAGGAGCTAAAACAGAGCGATTCCGCTAGGCATGTGGGACTTGTGGATGGAGCCCTTAATTCGCTTAACCAGGATTCAATCTGTTGAAATCAGAGCAATAAATTTTGGCCACCGTGCTCGATCCTAGATTTAAAACCTACATTGTATCTCTCTTTCCTGCAGACACAAGTCTGCAGAAGTTCAAAGACCTGCTGGTGAGAAAATTGTCAAGTCAAGCGGAACGTGACCCGTCAACAGCTCCTCCTTCACATTCTCCCGCAACTGGGGGTGCGAGGAAAAGGCTAAGAATTCCGAGCCCACCCGCTGGCGGTGATGCAGGGCAGTCTGGAGTGAGTGCTGACATCTGGTCCGGACTGAAGGACCTGGCAACGATTACTGACATGTCGTCTACTGTCACTGCATATGATTCTGTCACCTTTGAAAGAATGGTGGAGGATTATATGAGTGACCGCATCCAGGTAGGCACGTCAGACAGTCCGTATGTATACTGGCAGGAAAAAGAGGCAATTTGGAGGCCCTTGCACAAACTGGCTTTATTCTACCTAAGTTGCCCTCCCTCCAGTGTGTACTCCAAAAGAGTGTTTAGTGCAGCCGCTCACCTTGTCAGCAATCGGCGTACGAGGTTACTTCCAGAAAATGTGGAGAAGATGATGATCATCAAAATGAATTATAATCAATTCCTCCGTGGAGACATTCACCAGCAATTGCCTCCAGAAAGTACACAGGGATCTGAGATGGTGGATTCCAGTGGGGACGAATTAATAATCTGTGAGGAGGGCGATGTACACAGTGAAAGGGGTGAGGAATCGGAGGATGATGAGGTGGACATCTTGCCTCTGTAGAGCCAGTTTGTGCAAGGAGAGATTGATTGCTTCTTTTTTGGTGGGGGTCCAAACCAACCAGTCATTTCAGTCAGCCGTGTGGCAGACCCTGTTGCTGAAATGATGGGTTCGTCAATGTTTTTCTTTTCAATCTAAGCCCCTGCAGTTTTCTGTAAGAATCTGCTTCGCTATGATGATCAACAAGTCACAAGGGCAAATACTCAGGGCTGGAGGCGTAGATCTTAGGACCAGCTGCTACAAGCATGGCAAAGGTGTCACTATCATTGGTGACACCCAGAGAGGCAGCGAGGGAGATTGTAATGCAGTGCGCGCAGATAAGCAGCGCAATGGTAAAATGGAGGCATGGTCTCATAGGTAGGGGTGTGGCCTGTTGGCCTGAATCTCCATTTTGTTGCTCCGGGTATCCCGGGGGTTGAGTGCTGCACCCGGGGACTAGTGTGTGAGTGGTGCTGGCTCCTGCACAGTGACAGAAACTGGGTGTTGCACGTAATGTCACAGTGAAACACCCATATTCTGTCACTGAAGAGGAGCCGGCACTTTGGTGTCACCCCCCTTGGCGGGTGACACTCGGGTGTGGGCCGCAACCCCGTTGTGATGCCACTGACCCATGGGAAGCTTTACGTGGCTTACCCATGTGTTAGTAGCCCCAAGCATCTTTTGTGTTAGTCCCTGAAGAAAAACTTCAAATATTTACAAATAAATTTTGTAATCAATGGGCCTAATTCAGTAAGGATTGCAAATTCTGCTAAGTAACAGAATTTGCAATCCTTTGGTTCGCATGCTGGGGCCACCCAGCATGCCGCCTCCCTTCTTGACCACGCTGAAATTGCAGTCGCAGTGCAGTTCAGCGTGATCATAAAAAATGGGTTAGCCTCCTGTTGGTGCAGACTGTATGTGTGCGCAGGAAGCCGCCACCATTTTTGTGATCGCAGCTGCTGCATGTGATGTCATGCAACCGCTCTGACCACGCCTCCTGTTTCTCCGTTGCCGACCCCATTTTGAAGCCCTGCCCACGCACCGCTCCATCTCTGACTTGGAAATGGAGTGTTGCTGACCCCCCCCCCCCCCCCAGCACCGATTGACAGTCAGAGGCGATCGCATTAACTGCGGGGTGCCGCAGAAAATGCAGGCGCATGCGTATGCTCTTAGCAATTTTTGCAGTTGGACTGCTTATTGCGATTGCAATCCAACCTGAATCAGGCTCTATTACCTATCACAATGCACTGCGGGTAGTACAAAATGGGGTTAATATAAGAGAAAACCCCCCAGAGCTGTGCTCCTTAACTGTCCCTGGTGGCTAGTGGAGCAGCTGCCCAGTAATCAGTGTCCACGCCAGTGCGCACATGGCCCGCCCCCTACAGCCACGCTGGATCACGGTATAGTGTGGGCACAGAAGTCCCTTACCTCCCTTTCATCAGCGGCCTCGTGATCCCGGAGGGCGGTGTGTGTGTGACTGACCTTAGGAAGAAACCAGAGCCTCCGCTGCAGTGACCCAGCAACCAGGGCGCGGGAGTATACTGCGCCGCTGGGAGTGATGGAGCTGCAGTAAAGATGTCTATTAGACCTAGCCTGCTGCAGCCCTTGTAGATTCTTATAAAAAAAAGTTCTTCTTTTCTTGTCAAAATTAATAGCTAAGAATAGGCTGCCTGAGGCAGCCCCCTCTTAAGTGGCCTGCTACTGAAGGCACCAACTACAAACTGAGCTCCCTGTTCATGGAAGCGAGGTTATAGAGGAGGGGGCGCTGAGCATCTTGGGAACAGTCAAAAGCTTTGAGCCTGTTGGTGCCTCAGATCAAGATCCTACTCTACACCCCAATGTGAATCCTTGTGGAGTCCAGTGTACCCCACAGAAGAAATGAATGTGTCACACCCATTGGCAGCAACATTAGAATAGCTGCTGATGGGCACAATTGAGAAAGGAAGGGGGGAAAACATTTGAATCCAGCACATATATGTAATTTGAATATGTAATTTGTACCTTCCTACTTTAAAATGTAATGGATGAACCTCACCCTGTGAGAACTATCTTCATGATCAAGAGATCTCATATGCAAGAAAAGCATGTGCTGGGATAGGGCTGTGGAGGGCACACACCCGTCAAGTTAAGGAGATTCAACTGAGGAAGCACAAGGGAACTGCAGGGAGACCACATATTTTCAGATGAACATGAGAGGGCGGAAGGCTGCCTAATACTGAAGCACCCTCAAACATCAAACCATATGCAACAACTAGTACAAGCATTCCTGGGGAAAGGTCTGCAGCAGACGGATTTGCATACGGTGATGTCATCCAAGCAATGGGCATAGTTGGCTGCAACCCTCGTCTGCATATGAAAAGAGAAAATGGTCACGCAGGGCATGGCGGCCTTTGTGGGGTTGCGCTTGGATGACCCCTAGATCGCTTTATACACCCCCATCAGTGTGGGGCTCATGTTGGCCATGCCCAAGCCCCTGAAGCATTCAAGCTGATTTCTTGCAGCAGCTGGACCCAGTAACAGCTCCAGAGTTGCTCTACAAGACAAGTAAAAGGGTGTGAGCCCTGCAGCACCACCTGTAGTTTGCATACACACATATATAGGACAGCATCTCTTATATGCCCCAGGGGCAATAAAATAGTAGCCTTATCTAGGGTATCCGTCCATGCCGCTACAGAACTACACACCCAGGCCGACGCAATTGCCGGTCTGAGTAAGGTACCAGAATGTGTATAAATGGACTTCAGGGTAATCTCCTGTTTGCGGTCAGCAGACTCTTTGAGGGTAGCTGTATCCTGGGACGGGAGGGCTACCTTCTTGGATAAGCGTGTTAATGCTTTGTCCACCCAAGGGGAGGATTCCCATCGTAACCTATCCGTTGATGGGAAAGGGGAATCCTTTTGGAAATCTGCAGGAGATTCCCAAGCTTTTTCACATAACTCGTTCAGCTCGTGTGAGGGGGGAAAGGTTACCTCAGGCTTCTTTCCCTTGTACATATGTACCCTCTTGTCAGGGATAGGGGGCTCCTCTGTGATGTGCAAAACATCTTTTATTGCCATAATCATATATCAAATGTATTTTGCCAATTTTGGCTGTAACTTTGCATCATCGTAATCGCCACTGGAGTCAGAATCCGTGTCGGTATCTGTGTCAACAATCTGGATAGTGGGCGCTTATGAGACCCTGACAGTCCCTACGACATAGGATTAGGCATTGGTTGAGACCCTGACTGTCCCAAAGCTTCTGCCTTGTCTAATCTTTTGTGCAATGAGTTTACACTAGCATTTAAAACATTCCACATATCCATCCAATCAGGTGTCGGCGGAGACACCACGTTCATTTGCTCCCGCTCCTCTCTAATATAGCCTTCTTCCTCAGACATGTCGACACACGTGTACCGACACACCACACACACAGGGAATACTTTTACTGAAGACATTTCCCCCACAAGGCCCTTTGGAGAGACAGAGAGAGAGAGTATGCCAGCACATACCCCAGCGCTATATAACCCAGGAATAGCACAGTAACTTAATGTTTGAACAATCGGTGAGGGGGAACATCTTGAAACCCCAGTTTGTACCCTTGGGACACTATTTGTAAAACACACGAGTCCATGTCCGAATGAATCCAGAACTGACTGAAGAGTTTTAGACGTGCCCCCACTGGTGCGGGCTCCTGCAAGAGAGCCCCAGCGTCATGCAGTGGATTTGGCAGAAGCAGAGGATGATCTCTGCTCCTGCGATCTTGAAGAGGATGCAGACCTCTTCTCTCTTCTCCTTCCTCTACCTGCAAAGAAAGGGGAATCTTAACTTCTTGCATATCTATTGGGCCGAAATGACTGCATCAGATAATGATGCGTCTTCATCCGTTGGGACGGAACATAGGGCAAGAAGGTTGACTTACCTGCGGGAGCTGCCGAGATCAAATTAACTAGGCAGTCACCAAACAAGGCTTCACCTTCATAGGGAAGAGACTCCCTTTCTTCTTGGAGTCAGCATCAGCATTCTCTTGGTGAATCCACAATGCCCTCCTATCCGACACTGCCATGAAATTGGCCCGTGAACTCAAGAGTCCTATATCCCTTGCAGTCTCACGTAAGTATGCTGCAGTGTCCTTGATATGATACAATGTAAGGAGTATCCCATCTCTCCAGGGTATCTATATCGGATGACAAGGTATTCGACCAATTCTTGAATACTACTACTCACCCATGCACATGTAATGGCAGGTCTAAGTAATGTACCCGTGGTTACATAACTAGAAATAATGTAGCTTCCTGCATACGATCCGCTGGATTTGTGACAGGGCCCCGTGCAGAACAGGGGGTGACTCCCACTTTATTCTGTCCGCGGCGGGAAATGAATAAACAACCAGAATCCTTTTGGGGATTTGAAACCATCTTGTCGAGCTGGCCCAGACTTTCTCAAACAGAGATGGAGGAACGTTACATCAGCTTTCATTATATATCTATATATACATACATATAGACCCCTTTGTCAGGAACAGCAGGGTCTTCAGTGATTTTAATATGTCCTTAATATCCACAATCATGTACTGAATGCTCCTTGCCAATATTGGATCTAATCAGGAAACATTATGGTCGACATAAGTATCAGTATCCGTGTCAGTATCAGTGTGTAGTAACTGTTCAAAATAACATTTTTGCGACCCAGCGGGGCCTGAGGGAAAAGAAACATAGCCATGAATATCACATCTATTCTCTACGTCTGTGTCTGGGCCACAGATTTATCCAACCTTACTCTGATATTACTGAAACATTTACCCAGTCAGTTATTGGTGGTGCCAACAGGGCCACCATCATATGTCTGCATTCCTAATATAGGCCCTCATTCCGAGTTGATCGGTCGCAAGGCGAATTTAGCAGAGTTACACACGCTAAGCCGCCGCCTACTGGGAGTGTATCTTAGCATCTTAAAATTGCGACCGATGTATTCGCAATATTGCGATCACAAACTACTTAGCAGTTTTAGAGTAGCTCCACACTTACTCTGCCTGTGCGATCAGTTCAGTGCTTGTCGTTCCTGGTTTGACGTCACAAACACACCCAGCGTTCGCCCAACCACTCCCCCGTTTCTCCGGCCACTCCTGCGTTTTTTCCGGAAACGGTAGCGTTTTCAGCCACACGCCCGTAAAACGCCATGTTTCCGCCCAGTAACACCCATTTCCTGTCAATCACATTACGATCGCCGGAGCGATGAAAAAGCCGTGAGTAAAAATACTATCTTCATAGCAAAGATACTTGGCGCAGTCGCAATGTGAATATTGCGCGTGCGCACTAAGCGGAATTTCACTGCGATCCGATGAAAAATACCGAGCGAACGACTCGGAATGAGGGCCATAGTTTCCTCTTGGGAAAAACATTCAGCCACCGACATGTTGACACACATATACCAAGTACCCACAGACACACCGGCTTATGGGGGACAGACCGTCAGTAAATCTGTCAGAGGGACACAGAGGATTTTTCAGCTCACAATCCAGCGCCAAAAGTACACAGTCTGGGAAATAATAAACTCTATAGTGATAGACTTGTAATGCTCTAAAGATGTTCTGGTGAGGTGAGGAAGAAGCCCCGCCGCTGTAATGGCGCGTATCTGTCCCGCTCAGAAATAATTAATTACGCTAGCGGGGTAAGGACAGTGCCCAGGCACTAATGTCCACTTTTTCCAGCCTTTTGTGAGGAATTTATGCTGCCCAGGGTGCCCCCCCCCCCCCCGTGCCCTGCACCCTGCAGTGCCTGTGTTTGTGTGGGAGCATGGCGCGCAGCGTTCCGCTCGCTGCTCGGTACCTCAGAATGCCGTCACTGAAGAAGAAGTCTTCTGTTCTTCTGCTACTCACCTGTCTTCTGGCTCTGTAAGGGGGTGACGGCAGGCTGCGGGAGTGTGCATCTAGGCGTACCCAGCGATCAGCACCCTCAGGAGCTTATGGTGTCCTGTCAGCCTGAAGCAGAGCCATTGAACTCACTAGAAGTTGGTCATACTTCTCTCCCCTAAGTCCCACGAAGCAGGGAGACTGTTGCCAGCAGCCTCCCTGAAAATAAAAAAAACTAACAAGTCTTTTCAGAGAAACTCAGTAGAGCTCCCCTGTAGTGCATCCAGTATCACTGCGCACAATACTAAAACTGGAGTCTGGAGGAGGGGCATAGTGGGAGGAGACAGTTCACACCCTTTGAAAGTCTTAAAGTGCCCATGTCTCCTGCGGATCCCGTCTATACCCCATGGTTCTTAATGTGACCCCAGCATCCTCTAGGACGTATGAGAAAACAAATAACGCACACACGAGGAGGAGAGAACTAAGGAAGCTATAAGGAGAAGAGGGGAGGGAGGGGGGGTTGAAAGGTAAGGTAGTAAAGGCATATTGGATAAACTACAACCTTATACATATTCATTAATGTACCAGTAGTTAGAAGTAGAAGAGCTCTAACAGAAACCACAAAGCTTATCTAAAGCCACACCACACTGGATATGCCCAATCTCATTTGATTTTTGAAGCAAAGCAGTATTGGACTTTGTTAATACATGGATGGGAGACTGCTTGGTAGTATCAGATTCTTTAGGTGTTTTTAAACTACCAACACCATTTTCTTGGTACATTTAATTTTTACATGTATTCTTTTATGTACCAGAAGTTAGAAGTAGAAGAGCTGTAACAGAAACCACCAGCTCATCTACAGCCACAGCACACTGGATTTGCCCAATCTCTCCTGATCATGGAAGCTGAGCAGTGTTGGTCCTGGTTTTAGTACTTGGATGGGAGACCACAAGGAAATACCAGGAGCTGTGTGTATTTTTACAATACTAACACCGTTCTCTTTATGCATTCCATTTTGAAACATTGGGGCAGATCTATTAAGCCTGGTGAACTGATAAAGTGCAAGGTGATAAAGTACCAGCCAGTCAGCTCCTAACTGTCATTTTTCAAACCCAGCCTGTGACATGGCAATTAGGAGCTGATTGGCTGGTACTTTATCACCATGCAAATTATCATTTCACCAGGTTTAATAAATCGGCTGCTTACTCATTTATGTACGAGTAGTTAGAAGTAGAAGAACTCTAACAGAAACCACTAAGCTCATCTACAGCCACACCACACTGTATATGCCCAATATCACCTGATTTTAGGCCTGGTTTGTTCTTGGATGTGAGACCACCTGGGAATACCAGGTGCTGTAGGTAGTTTTATACTACCAACACCGTTCTCTTGATGCATTCCATTTTGAAACATTGGGGCAGATCTATTAAGCCTGGTGAACTGATAAAGTGCAAGGTGATAAAGTACCAGCCAGTCAGCTCCTAACTGTCATTTTTCAAACCCAGCCTGTGACATGGCAATTAGGAGCTGATGGGCTGGTACTTTATCACCATGCAAATTATCATTTCACCAGGTTTAATAAATCGGCTGCTTACTCATTTATGTACGAGTAGTTAGAAGTAGAAGAACTCTAACAGAAACCACTAAGCTCATCTACTGCCACACCACACTGTATATGCCCAATATCACCTGATTTTAGGCCTGGTTTGTTCTTGGATGTGAGACCACCTGGGAATACCAGGTGCTGTAGGTAGTTTTATACTACCAACACCGTTCTCTTGATGCATTATATTTTGAAACTTATTCATTGATGTACCAGTAGTTAGAAGTAGAAGTTAGAAACAGCAAAAATCATCTACAGCCGCATCACACTGGATATGTCCAATCTCATCTGATGTTGGAAGCTAAGCAGTGTTGTGCCTGGTTAGTTTTTGGATTTCAGGTCCTGCCTTCTGGTTTGGCCACGGCACCTCGGAAATTCACCAAGGTCATGGCCGTGATGACGACCCTTCACCATCGGTGGACCAGCGAGGAATCTCTCCTCCCGATAAACATTCTGGAATTGCGGGCAGTGTTCAATTCATTGACACTGGCCCTGCCTCTAGTACAGAACAGGCCTGTTCAAGTACAATCGGACAACGACACCACGGTAGTGTACACAAATCATCAAGGCGGCACTCGAAATTGCATGGCAAAGCTGGAAGTATCAAAAATCCTCAGTTGGGTAGAACGTCATCTGCCAGCAATATCGGCAGTGTTCATTCCCGGAGTCCTCAACTGGGAAGCGGATTTCCTCAGTCGACAGTACGTTCACGCTGGAGAGTGGAGAGGCCGCAGCAGAAATGTCTGCACTGGTGTCAGTAGGTGACTGAGGCAGGGATGACTGGGAGATAGTGGGTGACTGAAGCATGTATGACTGGGAGATAGTGGGTGACTGAGGCCGGGGTGACTGGGAGATAGTCAGTGACTAAGGCAGGGGTGATAGGGATATAGTGGATGACTGTGGCAGGGGTGACAGGGACAGTAGGAGACTGAGGCAGGGGTGACAGGGATAGTGGGTGACTGAGGCAGGGGTGATAGGGTGACAGTGGGTGACTGAGGCAGAGGTGACAGGGATAGTGGGTGACTGAGGTAGGGGTGATATGGAGATAGTGGTTGACTGAGGCAGGGGTGACAGAGATAGTGGGTGACTAAAGCAGGGGTGACTGGTATAGTGGGTGACTGAGGCAGGGGTCGCAGGTATATTGGTTAACTGAGGCAGCGGTGACTGGGAGATAGTGGGTAACTGAGGCAGGGGTGACAGGGAAAGTGTGTGACTCAGGCAGGGGTGATAGGGAGATAGTGGGCAGCAGATCACTGCCTCGCTGACAGCAGCACATCCCTGCTTCACTGACAGCAGCACATCCCTGCCTCATTGACAGCAGCACATACCTGCCTCACTTATAGCAGCACATCCCTGCCTCACTGGCAGCAGCAGATCCCTGCCTCACTGGCAGCAGCAGATCACTGCTTCACTGACAGCAGCACATCCCTGCCTCACTGGCAGCAGCAGATCCCTGCCTTACTGACAGCTGTATATAGGGCCTAATTCAGACCTGATCTCTGCTGTGCATATTCACACAACAGGAGATCAGGTCTGAAGTGTGTGTGTGTGTGCTGGTGCCGCAGTGCACCGGCACATGCCAGAGATGCGATCAGCATCTCTGCCCAGTGAGCGCCTCTGCCAACACATACTTATCTTGCATATGAGATCTCTTGATCATGAAGATAGTTCTCACAGGGTGAGGTTCATCCATTACATTTTAAAGTAGGAAGGTACAAATTACATATTCAAATTACATATATGTGCTGGATTCAAATGTTTTCCCTCCTTCCTTTCTCAATTGTGCCCATCAGCAGCTATTCTAATGTTGCGGCCAATGGGTGTGACACATTCATTTCTTCTGTGGGGTACACTGGACTCCACAAGGATTCACATTGGGGTGTAGAGTAGGATCTTGATCTGAGGCACCAACAGGCTCAAAGCTTTTGACTGTTCCCAAGATGCTCAGCGCCCCCTGCTCTATAACCTCGCTTCCATGAACAGGGAGCTCAGTTTGTAGTTGGTGCCTTCAGTAGCAGGACACTTAACAGGGGGCTGCCTCAGGCAGCCTATACTTAGCTATTAATTTTGACAAGAAAATAAGAACTTTTTTTATAAGAATGTACAAGGGCTGCAGCAGGCTAGGTCTAATAGACATCTTTACTGCAGCTCCATCACTCCCAGCAGCGCAGTATACTCCCGTGCCCTGGTTGCTGGGTCACTGCAGCGGAGGCTCCGGTTTCTTCCTAAGGTCAGTCACACACACACCGCCCTCCGGGATCACGAGGCCGCTGATGAAAGGGAGGTAAGGGGCTTCTGTGCCCACACTATACCGTGATCCAGCGTGGCAGTAGGGGGAGGGCCGTGTGCGCACTGGCGTGGACACTGATTACTGGGCAGCCGCTCCACTAGCCACCAGGGACAGTTAAGGAGCACAGCTCTGGGGGTTTTTCTCCTATATTAACCCCATTTTGTACTACCTGCAGTGCATTGTGATAGGTAATAGAGCCTGATTCAGGTTGGATTGCAATCACAATAAGCAATCCAACTGCAAAAATTGCTAAGAGCATACGCATGCGCCTGCATTTTCTGTGACTGTCAATCGGTGCGGGGGGGGGGGTCAGCAACACTCCATTTCAAAGTTGGAGATGGAGCGGTGCGGGGGCAGGGCTTCAACGGAGAAACAGGAGGCGTGGTCAGAGCGGCTGCATGACATCACATGCAGCCGTTGCGATCACAAAAATGGTGGCGGCTTCCTGCGCACACGTACAGTCTGCACCAACAGGAGGCTAACCCATTTTTTATGATCACGCTGTACTGCACTGAGACTGCAATTTCAGCGTGGTCAAGAAGGGAGGCGGCATGCTGGGTGGCCATGCCCTGTGATGGGTGGCCCCAGCATGCGAACCAAAGGATTGCAAATTCTGTTACTTAGCAGAATTTGCAATCCTTACTGAATTAGGCAATTGATTACAAAATTGTAAACAATATTTGAAGTTTTTCTTCAGGGACTAACACAAAAGATGCTTGGGGCTACTAACACATGGGTAAGCCACGTAAAGCTTCCCATGGGTCAGTGGCATCACAACGGGGTTGCGGCACACACCCGAGTGTCACCCGCCAAGTGGGGTGACACCAAAGTGCCGGCTCTTCTTCAGTGACAGAATATGGGTGTTTCACTGTGACATTACGTGCAACACCCAGTTTCTGTCACTGTGCAGGAGCCAGCACCACTCACACACTAGTCCCCGGGTACAGCCCCCAACCCCCGGGATACCCGCAGCAACAAAATGGTGATTCAGGCCACGCCCCTACCTATGAGACCATGCCTCCTTTTTACCATTGCGCTGCTTATCTGCGCGCACTGCATTACAATCTCCCTCGCCGCCTCTCTGGGTGTCACCAGTGATAGTGACACCTCTGCCATGCTTGTAGCAGCTGGTCCTAAGATCTACGCCTCCAGCCCTGAGTGTTTTCCCTTGTGACTTGTTGATCATCATAGCGAAGCAGATGCTTACAGAAAACTGCAGGGGCTTAGATTGAAAAGAAAAACATTGACGAACCCATCATTTCAGCGACAGGGTCTGCCACACGACTGACTGAAATGACTGGTTGGTTTGGGCCCCCACCAAAAAAGAATCAATCAATCTCTCCTTGCACAAACTGGCTCTACAGAGGCAAGATGTCCACCTCATCATCCTCCGATTCCTCACCCCTTTCACTGTGTACATCCCCCTCCTCACAGATTATTAATTCGTCCCCACTGGAATCCACCATCTCAGATCCCTGTGTACTTTCTGGAGGCAATTGCTGGTGAATGTCTCCACGGAGGAATTGATTATAATTAATTTTGATGATCATCATCTTCTCCACATTTTCTGGAAGTAACCTTGTACGCCGATTGCTGACAAGGTGAGCGGCCGCACTAAACACTCTTTCGGAGTACACACTGGAGGGAGGGCAACTTAGGTAGAATAAAGCCAGTTTGTGCAAGGGCCTCCAAATTGCCTCTTTTTCTCCACCATTCTTTCAAAGGTGACAGAATCATATGCAGTGACAGTAGACGACATGTCAGTAATCGTTGCCAGGTCCTTCAGTCTGGACCAGATGTCAGCACTCACTCCAGACTGCCCTGCATCACCGCCAGCGGGTGGGCTCGGAATTCTTAGCCTTTTCCTCGCACCCCCAGTTGCGGGAGAATGTGAAGGAGGAGCTGTTGACGGGTCACGTTCCGCTTGACTTGACAATTTTCTCACCAGCAGGTCTATGAACCTCTGCAGACTTGTGTCTGCCGGAAAGAGAGATACAATGTAGGTTTTAAATCTAGGATCGAGCACGGCGGCCAAAATGTAGTGCTCTGATTTCAACAGATTGAATCCTGGTTAAGCAAATTAAGGGCTCCATCCACAAGTCCCACATGCCTAGTTGAATCGCTCTGTTTTAGCTCCTCCTTCAATGTCTCCAGCTTCTTCTGCAAAAGCCTGATGAGGGGAATGACCTGACTCAGGCTGGCAGTGTCTGAACTGACTTCACGTGTGGAAAGTTCAAAGGGTTGCAGAACCTTGCACAACGTTGAAATCATTCTCCACTGCGCTTGAGTCAGGTGCATTCCCCCTCCTTTGCCTATATCGTGGGCAGATGTATAGGCTTGAATGGCCTTTTGCTGCTCCTCCATCCTCTGAAGCATATAGAGGGTTGAATTCCACCTCTTTACCACCTCTTGCTTCAGATGATGGCAGGGCAGGTTCAGGAATGTTTGGTGGTGCTCCAGTCTTCGGCATGCGGTGGCTGAAGGCAGAAAGTGGCCCGCAATTCTTCGGGCCACCGACAGCATCTCTTGCACGCCCATGTCGTTTTTTAAATAATTCTGCACCACCAAGTTCAATGTATGTGCAAAACATGGGACGTGCTGGAATTTGCCCAGATGTAATGCACGCACAATATTGGTGGCGTTGTCCGATGTCACAAATCCCCAGGAGAGTTCAATTGGGGTAAGCCATTCTGCGATGATGTTCCTCAGTTTCCGTAAGAGGTTGTCAGCTGTGTGCCTCTTATGGAATGCGGTGATACAAAGCGTAGCCTGCCTAGGAACGAGTTGGCTATTGCGAGATGCTGCTACTGGTGCCGCCGCTGCTGTTCTTGCTGCGGGAGGCAATACATCTACCCAGTGGGCTGTCACAGTCATATAGTCCTGAGTCTGCCCTGCTCCACTTAACCACAGACAAGTGGACATTGGGTACAACTGCATTTTTTAGGACACTGATGACTCTTTTTCTGAGGTCTGTGTACATTTTCGGTATCGCCTGCCTAGAGAAATGGAACCTAGAGGGTATTTGGTACCGGGGACACAGTACCTCAATCAAGTCTCTAGTTGCCTCTAAATTAACGATGGATACCGGAACCACGTTTCTCACCACCCAGACCTGAGTTATCCGCTTTGCAGCAGGATGACTGCTGTGATATTTCATCTTCCTCGCAAAGGACTGTTGGACAGTCAATTGCTTACTGGAAGAAGTACAAGTGGTCTTCCGACTTCCCCTCTGGGATGACGATCGACTCCCAGCAGCAACAACAGCAGCGCCAGCAGCAGTAGGCGTTACACTCAAGGATGCATCGGAGGAATCCCAGGCAGGAGAGGACTCGTCAGACTTGCCAGTGACATGGCCTGCAGGACTATTGGCTCTCCTGTCTAAGGAGGAAATTGACACTGAGGGAGTTGGTGGTGTGGTTTGCAGGAGCTTGGTTACAAGAGGAAGGGATTTAGTGGTTAGTGGACTGCTTCCACTGGCCTCCAAAGTTTTTGAACTTGTCACTGACTTATGATGAATGCGCTGCAGGTGACGTATAAGGGAGGATGTTCCGAGGTGGTTAACGTCCTTATCCCTACTTATTACAGCTTGACAAAGGCAACACACGGCTTGACACCTGTTGTCCGCATTTGTGTACAGGATGCATACCTTCATGTCCCCATTTATCCACCTCATCAGGCGTAACTCAGATTTGCGGTACAGGACTGTCATTTCCAATTTCAGACGTTGCTGTTTGGTCTCTCCATGGCCCTGAGAATTTTCACCAAGGTAATGGCGGAAATGATGGTGCTCCTGTGCAAGCAAGGTGTCACAATTATCCCGTACTTGGGCGATCTCATAAAAGCGAGATCAAGAGAGCAGTTGCTGAACAGCATATCACTTTCACTGAAAGTGTTACAGCAACACGGCTGGATTCTCAATATCCCGAAGTCGCAATTGATTCCTACTACTCGTCTGTCTTTCTTGGGCATGATTCTGGACACAGACCAGAAGAGGGTTTATCTCCTGATAGAAAAGGCCCAGGAACTCATGACTCTTGTCAGGAACCTATTGAAACCAAAACAGGTGTCAGTGCATCACTGCACTCGAGTCCTGGGAAAGATGGTGGCATCATACGAGGCCATTCCATTCGGCAGGTTCCATGCGAGGACTTTCCAATGGGACCTACTGGACAAGTGGTCCGGGTCACATTTACAGATGCATTGGTTGATCACCCTGTCCCCCAGGGTCAGGGTATCACTCTTGTGGTGGCTGCAGAGTGCTCACCTTCTCGAGGGACGCAGATTCAGCATTCAGGGCTGGATCCTGGTGACCACAGACACAAGCCTCCAAGGTTGGGGAGCAGTCACACAGGGAAGAAATTTCCAAGGTCTTTGGTCAAGTCAAGAGACTTGTCTTCACATCAACATCCTGGAACTAAGGGCCATATACAATGCCCTACGTCAAGCGAAGACCTTACTTTGCGACCAACCGGTTCTGATCCAGTCAGACAACGTCACCGCAGTGGCTCATGTAAACCGCCAAAGCGGCACAAGAAGCAGAGTGGCGATGGCACAAGCCACCAGAATTCTTCGCTGGGTGGAGAATCACGCAAGCGCACTGTCAGCAGTGTTCATTCCGGGAGTGGACAACTGGGAAGCAGACATCCTCAGCAGACACGACCTACATCCGGGAGAGTGGGGACTTCATCAGGAAGTCTTTGCACAGATTACAAGTCGGTGGGAACTGCCACAGATAGACATGATGCCGTCCCGGCTCAACAAAAAGCTACAGAGGTATTGCGCAAGGTCAGGAGACCCTCAGGCAGTAGCTGTAGACGCCCTAGTGACACCGTGGGTGTTCCGGTCGGTCTATGTATTTCCTCCTCTTCCTCTCATACCCAAGGTGTTGAGGATAATAAGACAAAGAGGAGTGAGAACAATCCTCATTGTTCCAGATTGGCCACGGAGGACCTGGTATCCGGATCTGCAGGAAATGCTCACAGAAGATCTGTGGCCTCTCCCTCTAAGACAGGACCTGTTGCATCAGGGGCCCTGTCTGTTCCAAGACTTACCGCAGCTGCGTTTGACGGCATGGCGGTTGAATGCCGGATCCTAGCATTCCGGTTGAGGTCATCCCTACGCTGATAAAGGCTAGGAAGGATGTAACGTTAAAACATTACACCGTATATGGCGAAATTATGTTTCTTGGTGTGAGGCCAGGAATGCTCCTACGAAAGAATTCCATCTGGGCCGTTTCCTTCACTTCCTACAAACTGGAGTGAATTTGGGCCTAAAATTAGGCTCTATTAAGGTCCAGATTTCGGCCTTATCCATTTTCTTTCAAAAAGAATTGGCTTCTCTTCCAGAAGTTCAGACTTTTGTAAAAGGAGTGCTGCATATTCAGCCTCCTTTTGTGCCTCCGGTGGCACCTTGGGACCTTAACGTGGTGTTAAGTTTTCTAAAATTACACTGGTTTGAACCACTTAAAACAGTAGAGTTAAAATATCTCACATGGAAGGTGGTCATGTTATTAGCCTTGGCTTCGGCTAGGCGAGTGTCGGAATTAGCGGCTTTGTCACATAAAAGCCCATATTTGGTATTTCATGTGGATAGAGCGGAATTGCAGACCCGTCCTCAATTCCTACCAAAAGTGGTCTCATCTTTTCATATGAACCAACCTATTGTGGTGCCTGTGGCTACGCGTGACTTGGAGGATTCCGAGTTACTTGATGTGGTTAGGGCTTTGAAAATTTACGTGGCCAGGACGGCTAGAGTCAGGAAAACTGAAGCGCTGTTTGTCCTGTATGCAACCAACAAGATTGGTGCCCCTGCTTCAAAGCAGGCTATTGCTCGCCGGATTTGTAACACGATTCAGCAAGCGCATTCTATGGCTGGATTGCAGTTACTGAAATCGGTCAAGGCCCATTCCACGAGGAAAGTGGGCTCTTCTTGGGCGGCTGCCCGAGGGGTCTCGGCACTACAGCTGTGTCAAGCTGCTACTTGGTCGGGTTCACACACCTTTGCAAAATACTATAAGTTTGATACCCTGGCTGAGGAGGAACTCATGTTTGCTCAATCGGTGCTGCAGAGTCATCCGCACTCTCCCGCCCGTTTTGGAGCATTGGTATAATCCCCATGGTCCTTACGGAGTCCCCAGCATCCTCTAGGACGTTAGAGAAAATAAGATTTTAAACCTACTGGTAAATCTTTTTCTCGTAGTCCGTAGAGGATGCTGGGCGCCCGTCCCAAGTGCGGACTACTTCTGCAATACTTGTATATAGTTATTGCTTCAATAAGGGTTATGTTATAGTTGCATCGGTCCTGCACTGATGCTATGTTGTTTTTTCATACTGATAACTGGGTAGTTTATCACAAGTTATATGGTGTGATTGGTGTGGCTGGTATGAATCTTGCCCTGGATTAACAAAATCCTTTCCTCATACTGTCCGTCTCCTCTGGGCACAGTTTCTCTAACTGTGGCATAGAGGGAGGAGCCAGTGCACACCCAGAACTAAAGTCTTTCTTAAAGTGCCCATGTCTCCTGTGGAGCCCGTCTATCCCCATGGTCCTTACGGAGTCCCCAGCATCCTCTACGGACTACGAGAAAAAGATTTACCGGTAGGTTTAAAATCTTATTTTCTACTTTATTCTTTTCTATCCTAGTTTATTACGACCAACTCTCATCCAAGGAGTTTGATATTCTACTACCTGCATGCAATTTAAATTGCTTAAATTGTTTATATGGTTGATTTGTCCTTCACAATCCATAATCTGCAACTTGGATGTACTTGTGTCATTGAAAATCTTATAATAAAAATGTATATACAGATACTCAACCTGTATATTGAAAAAAAAAAAAGTTATAAGACATATGCATTCAATATTTGAAGAAACAAAATAAAATAAAGCTATCTATTGGGTTTCACTAACAAGCACATTGGAAGACTTGACTACTGTTAAAAGACATGCATTACATGGTATAGAGCCACAAACCACAATGTAGTAAAATAAAAACAAACTTACATGTGTATCAAACCTATGTGAGGCTTACATTGATAGTGCAAGATCAACACTCTATCAACTGTGCAAACTAGACTGCACATAAATGCCATAAAATTTATCTGAGATTTTAGTAAATAAGGCCCGTTGCTGTCCGGGTCACGCAGCCGTCACGGCCCGCCCCCATACGGTCCGGTCATGTCTGCGTTGTCCTGACTGTGCCCCCAAAATGGCGGCACAACGCCGCTGGCCCGACTCCTCCTGCCCAGTGACCGCCTCTGCCTGTCAATCAGGCAGAGGCGCTCACTGGGCAGAGATGCTGATCGCATCTATGGCATGTGCCGGTGCACTGCGGCACCAGCACACACGCACTTCAGACCTGATCTCCTGTTGTGTGAATATGCACAGCAGGGATCAGGTCTGAATTAGGCCCTATATACAGCTGTCAGTAAGGCAGGGATGTGCTGCTGCCAGTGAGGCAGGGATGTGCTGCTGGTAGTGAAGCAGTGATGTGCTGCTGTCAGCGAAGCAGTGCTGTGCTGCTGTCAGCGAGACAGGGATGTGCTGCTGTCAGCGAGGCAGGGATGTGCTGCTGTCAGCGAAGCAGGGATGTGCTGCTGTCAGCGAAGCAGGGATGTGCTGCTGTCAGCGAAGCAGGGATGTGCTGCTGTCAGCGAGGCAGGGATGTGCTGCTGTCAGCGAGGCAGGGATGTGCTGCTGTCAGCGAGGCAGGGATGTGCTGCTATAAGTGAGGTAGGGATGTGCTGCTGTCATTGAAGCAGGAATGTGCTGCTGCAGTGAGGCAGAGATATGCAGCCCACTATCTCCCTATCACCCCTGCCTGAGTCACACACTTTCCCTGTCACCCCTGCCTCAGTTACCCACTATCTCCCAGTCACCACTGCCTCAGTCAACCACTATATCTGCGATCCCTGCCTCAGTCACCCACTATACCAGTCACCCCTGCTTTAGTCACCCACTGTCACCCTATCACCCCTGCTTCAGTCACCCACTAT
This sequence comes from Pseudophryne corroboree, assembly GCF_028390025.1. Classification (NCBI taxonomy): domain Eukaryota; kingdom Metazoa; phylum Chordata; class Amphibia; order Anura; family Myobatrachidae; genus Pseudophryne; species Pseudophryne corroboree. Next base: position 224,394 of record NW_026968006.1, on the reverse strand, counting down.
CCCTGTCAACCCTGCCTCAGTCACCCACTATCTCCCAGTCACCCCTGCCTCAGTCAGCCACTATCCCTGTCACCCCTGCCTCAGTCTCTTACTGTCCCTGTCACCCCTGCCACAGTCATCCACTATCTCCCTATCACCCCTGCCTTAGTCATTTATTATACCTGTCACCCACTTTCTTCCCATACTTACCCAACCCCTTCCTATCACCCCTCCCTCAGTAACCCACTATCTCCCTGTCACCCACTATCTCCCAGTCACCCCAGGCCTCAGTCACCCACTATCTCCCACTCATACATGCTTCAGTCACCCACTATCTCCCAGTCATCCCTGCCTCAGTCACCTACTGACACCAGTGCAGACATTTCTGCTGCGGCCTCTCCACTCTCCAGCGTGAACGTCCTGACGACTGAGGAAATCCGCTTCCTAGTTGAGGACTCCGGGAATGAACACTGCCGATATTGCTGTCAGATGACTTTCTACCCAACGGAGGATTTTTGATACTTCCAGCTTTGCCATGCAGTTTCGAGTGCCGCCTTGATGATTTGTGTACACTACCGTGGTGGCGTTGTCAGATTGTACTTGAACAGGCTTGTTCTGTACTAGAGGCAGGGCCAGTGTCAATTAATTGAACACTGCCTGCAATTCCAGAATGTATATCAGGAGGAGAGATTCCTCCCTGGTCCACCGACCCTGTAGAAAGTGTTGCTCCAACACCATGGCCCAGCCCAAAAGACTGGCATCCATTGTCAGGAGGACACAGTTGGAGATCCAGAAGGGATGGCCCCTGCTCAACTGTTGGTCCTGTAGCCACCAGCTCAGTGTCAGACGAACCTCCGGAGTCAAGGAGATCATTTGAGACATCATCCGATGAGGCAGGCCGTCCCACTTGGAGAGGATTAACCTCTGCAGAGGGCGGTAATGAAATTGAGCGTACTCTACCATATCGAAAGCCGACACCATGAGGTCTAGTACTTGCATCGCCGTGTGTATCAACACTCTTGGGCGAGAGAGGACGATACTGTCCTGAATTTTCAGGACTTTCTCTGGAGACAGAAACAATTGTTGGCTGTGTGTGTCCAGCAGTGCCCCTAGGTGCACAATGTTCCGAGCAGGGACCAGCGAGGACTTTTTTCAGTTGATGAGCCACCCGTGGACTTTTAGGAATTGGACCGCCAGTTCCAGATAACTGTGGAGAACCTCTTGGGAGTTCACCAGGATCAGCAAGTCGTCCAGATTTGGCAGGATCCTGATTCTCTGATGGTGAAGGGTCGTCATCACGGCCATGACCTTGGTGAATATCCGAGGTGCCGTGGCCAAACCAGAAGGCAGGACTTGAAATCCAAAAACAAACCAGGCACAACACTGCTTAGCTTCCATCATCAGATGAGATTAGACCAGTGGCGTAACTACTGCCCCCGCAGTCCTCGCGGTGGCTTGGGGGCGAGGGGCTGCGGGGGCGCCACTGATTTACAGCAGACTGACATGCGGACGAGCGTCCGCATGTCAGTCTGCAGTCTCCTTCCCTCCGCCGCTTTTTGGAGGGACACGGAGGGCACACAGCGCGCCTCCCTGTGTCCCTCCTGCTGCATCATCTCCGGCGGCCGCGGGTCTAATAGGGGGAAGTGCCGTCCGTGAGCTCTAATTGGCTCACGAACCGGCACTTCCCCCTATTAGACCCGCGGCCGCCGGAGATGATGCAGCAGGAGGGACACAGGAGAGACGAGCTGTGCCCTCCGTGTCCCTCCAAAAAGCGACGGCGGGGGGGGGGGGTAAATATCTGGCACTGGGGGCATATATGGCACGGGGGGGGGAGGAATATCTGGCACTGGGGCATTTCTGGCACTGGGGGGAATATCTGGCACTGGGGGCATATCTGGCACTGGGGGGGATATCTGGCACTGGGGCATATATGGCACTGGGGGGGAATATCTGGCACTGGGGGCATATATGGCACTGGGGGGGGGTATCTGGCACTGGGGGCATATATGGCACGGGGGGCATATATGGCACTGGGGGGAATATCTGGCACTGGGGGCATATATGGCACTGGGGGGGAATATCTGGCACTGGGGGCATTTGTGTACCTGGCACATGGGGGGGACGACTATATTTGGCACTGGGGCATGTAAGTACCTGGCACCGTGGGGGAATATCTGGCACTGGGGACATATGTAGCACTGGGAGCACAGCCCTAGCAACAAGGACTACCTCCTAGCAACGAGCATGACACCCAGTGCATGAAACATCTGGCAACGAGCATGACACCCAGTGCATGAAACACCTGGCAACGAGCATGACACCCAGTGCATGAAACCCCGGGCAACGAGCATGACACCCTGAGCATGAAAACCCCTGGCACCGTGCATGGAACCAAGAGCATGAAACCCCTGGCAACGAGCATGACACCCAGTGCATGAAACCCCTGACAACGAGCAGGTAATTGAAAAGTAATTAGAAGCCTTACTGTAGGACTTAATGTGCAATGTGCATTACGGTGTGTGGCATAATGTATCACGGACATTGCGGTGTGTGTCATAATGTGTCGCAGGCATTACGGTGTATGGTATACTATATCGCGGGCATTGTGATATGTGGTATAATGTCTCAGGGTCATTGCAGTGTGTGGCATAATGTATCACGGACATTGCGGTGTGTGTCATAATGTGTCAGGCATTACGGTGTGTGGTATACTATATCACGGGCATTGTGGTATGTGGTATAATGTCTCAGGGTCATTGCAGTGTGGCATAATACATAACGGGCATTGCGATGTGTGGCATAGGGTATAACGGGCAGGGCATTGCCCACGCACTCACACGTACAAGCAATGCATTTCACGCCTACCTCCAGCCTCAGTTACAGGCTGCTGCCGCCTACCCCCCTCCCTGCATCAGCTGCAAAGGCAGCAAAATATTTTGACCAAAGTCTAAAGGCCCGTACACATTAAACGATGTCGCTCTGTGAGCTACATCGTCTAATGTTTCCCCTCCCGGGCCGGCCGGCGGCCGACTGTACACACTGAGCGATATGACCGCTCATATCGCTCAGTGACGTCACGCCCCCGCCAGCCCTGCATGAAGGTCGTGGACGACAGTCCACATCCTTCCTGCATGCCCTACCGACAGCGAAGATTGTTGGCGACCCGCGGGGCCGCGCATCGTTTGTCGCTGGCTGCATACACACTTAACGATAAAATGAGCGACGTCGCTCATTAAATCGTTAAGTGTGTACGGACCTTAAACAATTTGGTTTGGTTAATAAAATAATTTTGCACAGAACAGTGATGTTATACGAACATTTTCATTAAACATTTAAAAAATCAAATGTTTATTCTTACAGTGAAATTTTACATTTCTGAATAAAAAAAATAAATTTAAAAAAAGCGATGAAATTCCATAGACAAAAAACCTTACGGTTTCACATGTCCCATTAAGGCTTCTTAGACATGATCGAAATTTCAGAAACCTGTTGTAACTCTTCCACTCAAACTCCAAAAAGCAATGAAATTCCGATCATTGAGGCTGACGCCTTAATGGACGTGTTCCTTGCGTAATACAGATATGGTATGCCATCACAGCCTGTGGGTAAGTGCAGATTCGGTCTGAATTACCCCCTGTGTTTCTCTGTCCCCCCCATTAGTGCTGCTTAGTGTTCCCTCTATCCACACACTTCTGTTCCCCCATCCACACCGCTCTCCTCCCTCCAATCAACAACACTCTTACCTCATCTGAGCAGCTTTGTCTTCCGCTCAGACCTTCAGTTGCATAGACTGCATGTGTGTATTCCAATGAGCACACAAATCTGTGAATTAGCAGCTCCACCATTGTGTGAGTGACAGCAATCTCACTCTGTGAGAGTGCTGAATCTGCACTTACCCACAGGCTGTGATGGCATACCATATCTGTATTGCGCAAGGAACACGTCCATTAAGGCGTCAGCCTTAATGATCGGAATTTCATTGCTTTTTGGAGTTTGAGTGGAAGAGTTACAACAGGTTTCTGAAATTTCGATCATGTCTAAGAAGCCTTAATGGGACATGTGAAACCGTAAGGTTTTTTGTCTATGGAATATATATATATATATATCACAAACATATATGATTCATACATATATCACACACACATACATAATACATACATGAGAAAGACCTGGGATGGTGATGAGGCCAGGGCCCCCTGCTGATGTTGCGTTGAGGAAGGCAGTGTTCCAGGGCGGATGCCAGTCGGGGAGAGCGCCGCGCAGCCCGGGAAAAATACTGCTGAGGAGCTACATCTGGAAGAGCCCCTGGGAGGGAGAGTGCCACATGCCCCATCCTGCGCGGCAGACTCTGCAGGCCTGCACATGGGAAGGGAGGTCTCTGGCCACACATACTCACCCTTCTGCTGAAGCCCCGCTGCTGTCCCCATCAGCGATCTCCAGCGGGGAGCGGGGCCAGGATGAACCTCAACCTGTGAGAACTATCTTCATGATCAAGAGATCTCATATGCAAGATAAGTATGTTTTGGGATAGGGCTGGGGAGGGCGGCTGCTCGGGCACACCCCCGTCAAGTTAAGGAGATTTAACTGAGGAAGCACAAGGGAACTCTCGTCAGGGGACAACAACTGCAGGGAGACCACATCTTTTCAGATGAACATGGGAGGGCGGAAGGCTGCCTAATACTGAAGCACCCTCAGACATTAAACCATATGCAACAACTATTGCAAGCATTCCTGGGGGAAGGTCTGCAGCAGACGGATTTGCATACGGTGATGTCATCCAAGCAGTGGGCCAAAGTTGGCTGGAACCCTCATCTGTATATGAAAAGAGAAAAGGGGCATGCAGGGCATGGCGGCCTTTTGCGGCGCTTGGATAACCCCAAGTTTGCATTAAACACCCCCACCCTCCTTCGGTGTGGGGCTCATGTTGGCCATGCCCAAGCCCCTGAAGCATTCAAGCTGATTTCTTGCAGCAGCTGGGCACTGTAACAGCTTCAGAGCTGCTCTACAAGACAAGTAAAAGGGTGTGGGCCCTGCAGCACCACCTGTAGTTTGCATACACACATATATAGGACAGCATCTCTTATATGCCCCAGGGTCAATAAAATAGTATCCTTGTCTAGGCTATCCATCCCCTCAGATAAGGTATTTGTCCATGCCGCTACAGCACTACACACCCAGGCCGACGCAATTGCCGGTCTGAGTAAGGTACCTGAATGTGTATAAATGGACTTCAGGGTAATCTCCTGTTTGCGGTCAGCACACTCTTTGAGGGTAGCCGTATCCTGGGACGGGAGGGCTACCTTCTTGGATAAGCGTGTTAATGCTTTGTCCACCCTAGGGGAGGATTCCCATCGTAACCTATCCGTTGATGGGAAAGGATACGCCATAAGAATCCTTTTGGAAATCTGCAGTCTTTTATCTGGAGATTCCCAAGCTTTTTCACATAACTCGTTCAGCTCGTGTGAGGGGGGAAAGGTTACCTCAGGCTTCTTACCCTTGTACATATGTACCCTCTTGTCAGCGACAGGGGGTTCCTCTGTGATGTGCAAAACATCTTTTATTGCCATAATCATAAATCGAATGGATTTTGCCAATTTTGGCTGTAACTTTGCATCATCGTAATCGACACTGGAGTCAGAATCCGTGTCGGTATCTGTGTCAACAATCTGGGATAGTGGGCGCTTATGAGACCCTGACAGTCCCTGCAACATAGGATCAGGCATGGGTTTAAACCCTGACTGTCCCAAAGCTTCTGCCTTGTCTAATCTTTTGTGCAATGAGTTTACACTAGCATTTAAAGCATTCCACATATCCATCCAATCAGCTGTCGGCGGAGACACCACATTCATTTGCTCCCGCTCCTCTCTAATATAGCCTTCTTCCTCAGACATGTCGACACACGTGTACCGACACACTACACACACAGGGAATGCTTTTTCTGAAGACAGTTTCCCCACAAGGCCCTTTGGAGAGACAAAGAGAGAGTATGCCAGCACACCCCCCAGCGCTATATAACCCAGGAATAAAACAGTAACTTAATGTTTGCCCAGTAGTGCTGCTGTATGTAATTTGCGAATTATGTGCCCCCCCCCTCTTTTCATCCCTCTTGTCTAACGTGGTATAAGCAGGGTAGAGTCCGGGGAGCTTCCTCTCAGCGGTGCTGTGGAGAAAAAATGGCGCTGGTGAGCGCTGAGGGAGAAGCCCCGCCCCCTCGGAGGCGGGCTTCTGTCCCGCTTAAACTGTAAAATTGGTGGGGGCTTATACATATATAAAGTGCCCAGCTGTATATATGTTATATTTTTGCGAAAGAGGTTTATATTGCTGCCCAGGGCGCCCCCCCTGCGCCCTGCACCCTTACAGTGACCGGAGTATGTGAGGTGTATGGGAGCAAAGGCGCACAGCTGCAGTGCTGTGCGTTACCTCAGTGAAGATCATGAAGTATTCTGCCGCCTCTGAAGTCTTCTTTTCTTCTCATACTCACCCGGCTTCTATCTTCCGGCTCTGCGAGGGGGACGGCGGCGCGGCTCTGGGACGGACGGCGAGGGTGAGATCCTGCGTACCAATCCCACTGGAGCTAATGGTGTCCAGTAGCCTAAGAAGCAGGACCTTGCAACTCAGAGAGTAGGGCTGCTTCTCTCCCCTCAGTCCCTCGATGAGGGAGTCTGTTGCCAGCAGTGCTCCCTGAAAATTAAAAACCTAACAAAATACTTTCTGTCAGAAAGCTCAGGAGAGCTCCTGAAAAGCACCCAGTCTCCACTGGGTACAGTATCAAACTGAGGTCTGGAGGAGGGGCATAGAGGGAGGAGCCAGTGCACACCCAGAACTAAAGTCTTTCTTAAAGTGCCCATGTCTCCTGCGGAGCCCGTCTATCCCCATGGTCCTTACGGAGTCCCCAGCATCCTCTAGGACGTTAGAGAAAATAGGATTTTAATACCTACCGGTAAATCCTTTTCTCTTAGTCCGTAGAGGATGCTGGGCACCCGTCCCAGTGCGCACTGTGTCTGCAGTTATTAAATGGCCCTTAACTCCAGAACATTTATGTGGAGATGAAAACATCCAAGGAAGACTTGACCATCTTCCTTGGATGTTTTCCCCCTGTGTGACTGCTCTCCAGCCTCGGAGGGTTGCATCCGTGGTCCCTAGGATCCCCTCCTGGATCCCGAACCATCGCCCCTCTAGGTGGTGAGAACTGTGCAGCCACCAATGGAGTGAGATTCTGATCTTGGAAGACAGGATTATCCTCCGGTGCATGTGTAGGTGGGATCCGGACCACTTGTCCAACAGGTCCCACTGGAACACTCTGGCATGGAACCTGCCAAACTGAATGGCCTCGTAGGCCGCAACCATCTTCCCCAGCAACTGAATGCATTGATGGATTAACACTCTTGCTGGTTTCAGAATTTGTTTGACCAGACTCTGGATCTCCAGAGCCTTTCCACTAGAAGAAAACCTCTTCTGTGTCCAGTATCACTCCCAAAAACAACAACCGCGTCATTGGGACCAACTGCGATTTTGGCAAGTTTAGGAGCCAACCATGTTGTTGAAGAACTGTCAGGGAGAGTAGATGTTTTGCACCAACTGGTCCCTGGATCTCGCCTTTATCAGGAGATCATCCAAGTACGGGATAATTGTGACTCCTTGCTTGCGAAGGAGGACCATCATTTCCGCCATCACCCTGGTGAAAATCCTCGGAGCCGTGGACAGACCAAACGGCAACGTCTGAAATTGGTAATGACAATCCTGAATTGCAAACCTCAGGTAGCTTGATGCAGTGGCTAAATGGGAACATATAAGTAGGCATCCTTTATGTCTACCAAAACCATGAAATCTCCTTTATCCCCCGGACTGGAGATCACTACCCTGAGAGATTCCATCTTGAAATTGAATTTCTTTAGGTAGAAATTAAGGGATTTCAGATTTAAGATTGGTCTGACTGAGCCGTCCGGCTTCGGGACCACGAAGAGGCTTGAATAAAAACCTTCTCCCTGCTGACTAAGGCTGATTTGAACAATCGGTGAGGGGGAACGTCTTGAAACCCCAGTTTGTACCCTTGGGACACTATTTGTAAAACCCACGAGTCCAGGTCCGAATGAATCCAGAACTGACTGAAGAGTTTTAGACGTGCCCCCCACTGGTGCGGGCTCCTGCAAGAGAGCCCCAGCGTCATGCAGTGGATTTGGCAGAAGCAGAGGACGATCTCTGCTCCTGCGATCTTGAAGAGGCTACAGACCTCTTCCCTCTTTTCCTTCCTCTACCTGCAAAGAAAGGGGAATCTTAACTTCTTGCATATCTATTGGGCCGAAATGACTGCGTCAGATAATGATGCGTCTTCATCCGTTGAGAGGGAACATAGGGCAAGAAGGACGACTTACCTGCGGGAGCTGCCGAGATCAAATTAACTAGGCCGTCGCCAAACAAGGCTTCACCTTCATAGGGAAGAGACTCCCTTTCTTCTTGGAGTCAGCATCAGCATTCCCTTGGTGAATCCACAATGCCCTCCTATCCGAGACTGCCATGAAATTGGCCCGTGAGCACTTGTGCCCGGTGTAGGATTTTTAAATATGTGTAGTTTACTGTATGCAAGGGTTTAAAACCTTTTAGGAACTGAGATCTAAGGTGTATTACATGTAGTTTAAAAAAAACAAAAAAGGTTTATTTTAAGGCAGTAGTTTCCAAACTGGGGTTCTTGCACTGGTAGCATAGTTTGGTGGTCCAGGACCAATTAAAATTATTTATACTTTAATAAATTGGCAAAACCATTCCCTCACAACATAACTGAACCTGAGGATGACATGCTATAAACACAATTTACTTAATTTTATATTTTTTTCTGAATTTCTCAATAAAAAAAACTTTGGCCTAGGGGTGTCGTGAAACAAATTTTGATACTCTATGGCAGGGGTGTCAAACCCATGGGCCGCATGCCGCCCCCAATGCATCCTTTTGTGGCCCACAGGCCGGGGTCCGGCAGGGGTCCGACAGGGGTCCTTTTGTGGCCCGATCACCTTGCTTAGAGCGAGGGCAGGAGAGTGCAGCCAGAGTCTTTGCTTTCTATGTGCGGCACCATCTTCCCGAAGAGATCACAGGGAAGATAGTGCCCCTTCCACTGGCTACAGCACAGGTATACTGGGGTGGGGTAGCAAACTGGGGGCCCCAATGGGCCCCTCCAGCAGTCCCTCTACCAAAACACGTCTTTTGGTGGTTTTGCGGTGTTGTTATAACTACATGGTGACGATACTGTAGCACAGAGATTTTCAACCATTTACAACTCACGTCACACAGAACAAGATTTAAATATTGACAAGGCACACTGAAATATAATGGTGATGCATGGTGCAGTATCGTGTCCTAGGATGTCATGTCGCAGCTTCTCCATAGGTAACGCCTGAACAGGCCCGGTGACAGGGGGGACAAAGGGGACACTTGTTCAGGGCTCCAAGTATTAAGAACAGAAATAATGGGGCCACAGTGCCAATATTGCTTTTTAAAGTGTATCCACCAACTGCTCAATTTAAGCAGGAAAACAATTAACAGGCCAACTAAACCCTCCCCCCTCCTTTTACCCCATCACTTTGTCCAGTCCCTGTGGTCCATACTGTATTGCCATTATTATGCATTTTGCTGTGCTGGCCCTTTTCTGAATGTCCCTGCCACCGCCACCGAAGAGCTGGATAGCCCAGTATGAAAACCACCTGCCGGCCTCACTGACGGTCCGAGTCAAAGGCTCCATTTTTTTTAAAGATCCCTCTGCCAAGTTAAGGGGGGGTTGAGGGGGCCCCAGAGATATCAGTGTACTGGGCCCCGAGATTTCTGTTGCTAGCCCTGACCCTCAGGGGCGTATCTACCCCTTGGCCAGGATGGCACTTGCCAGGGGCACCATCCAGCTGTGCCAACCGTGGCTAAGGGATAGAGTTCTGCAGTCTCGAAAGGGCGCTATGGCAATCAGCGTGGGACTGACCAATTAGACGGTGAGGGAAGGATACTGAAATTGTCCCAACCCTGTTACAGTTTGAAACGCCCCTCAACTGCTGTCCACTGCTTCACTCCTAGCTCTGCCCCTTTGAAATTATTAATCCCTACCCCCCGGTAGGCGGAGTTCTCCAGGCCCATACTCAGGAGTCACCACTGCTGTACATTATGTGCCGGTTGTAGAGGCAGAGCGGGGAACATCAGAGAACGCCACAAATTACACAGTGGGCAAGGAGATGGCTGGAGACAGCTGCACAGCCATGCCTTGCAAGTTCGAGAGAGCTGTTGAATTTCAGCACTTCAAGTCAGAGCCTGCCCCCTGCTGCCCAAGCAGTCCGTGACAGTTAGTGTCGAGGAGGGGGGGATTTGTGCATGTGTGCTATCAGTGTGTGTGTGGGGGGGTGGGGGGGTGGAGGATGTGTGTGACTGTGAGGGAGCTGTCAGTGTCAGTGGGGAGAGGAGCAGGAGGGAGTTGTTAGTGTGTGGAAGTGATGAGAGTTGTCAGTACTGGGGAAATGTGTGTGTGTGTGTACTAGATTTAGGAGTGTGTGTTTGTGAGAGGTTTCAGTTGGGGAATTAGAGTTCATACAGTAATTAAATGTTTTCATATTGAGAACTACATCTCCCAGCATATACAGTGTGCTGGGGATGCTAACAAGCTTTATTTAAAAGTTTAAAAAACATTGCTTTTATGACTGCAATGGTTAAAAAGGGAGAGCTATAAATCAATTTATCAGTGAATGATCGCAGTTTGAGCTGTTACATTTTACTGAACCACCTATCCCTCCACACTCACTACCTGTCCTCAGGATACATTTACCATCCCGGCAGACGGTATACCGGCGGTCATTTGACCGATGTTGGAATCCTGACACCACTTGGGAGACTGGTGCCGGCACACAGACAGCCAACATCCCGAAGGCGAGTATTGGAGGGAGGGTTAGGACCGGGGGAGCGGGTGTTAGGGAAGGCACTAGGAGGGGGGGGGGGGTTAGTCCAGTATCCTGGGACGGGAGGGCTACCTTCTTGGATAAGCGTGTTAATGCTTTGTCCACCCTAGGGGAGGATTCCCATCGTAACCTATCCGTTGATGGGAAAGGATACGCCATAAGAATCCTTTTGGAAATCTGCAGTCTTTTATCTGGAGATTCCCAAGCTTTTTCACATAACTCGTTCAGCTCGTGTGAGGGGGGAAAGGTTACCTCAGGCTTCTTTCCCTTGTACATATGTACCCTCTTGTCAGCGACAGGGGGTTCCTCTGTGATGTGCAAAACATCTTTTATTGCCATAATCATAAATCGAATGGATTTTGCCAATTTTGGCTGTAACTTTGCATCATCGTAATCGACACTGGAGTCAGAATCCGTGTCGGTATCTGTGTCAACAATCTGGGATAGTGGGCGCTTATGAGACCCTGACAGTCCCTGCAACATAGGATCAGGCATGGGTTGAAACCCTGACTGTCCCAAAGCTTCTGCCTTGTCTAATCTTTTGTGCAATGAGTTTACACTAGCATTTAAAACATTCCACATATCCATCCAATCAGCTGTCGGCGGAGACACCACATTCATTTGCTCCCGCTCCTCTCTAATATAGCCTTCTTCCTCAGACATGTCGACACACGTGTACCGACACACTACACACACAGGGAATGCTTTTTCTGAAGACAGTTTCCCCACAAGGCCCTTTGGAGAGACAGAGAGAGAGTATGCCAGCACACCCCCCAGCGCTATATAACCCAGGAATAAAACAGTAACTTAATGTTTGCCCAGTAGTGCTGCTGTATGTAATTTGCGAATTATGTGCCCCCCCACCCCTCTTTTCAACCCTCTTGTCTAACGTGGTATAAGCAGGGTAGAGTCCGGGGAGCTTCCTCTCAGCGGTGCTGTGGAGAAAAAATGGCGCTGGTGAGTGCTGAGGGAGAAGCCCCGCCCCCTCGGAGGCGGGCTTCTGTCCCGCTTAAACTGTAAAATTGGTGGGGGCTTATACATATATAAAGTGCCCAGCTGTATATATGTTATATTTTTGCGAAAGAGGTTTATATTGCTGCCCAGGGCGCCCCCCCTGCGCCCTGCACCCTTACAGTGACCGGAGTATGTGAGGTGTATGGGAGCAAAGGCGCACAGCTGCAGTGCTGTGCGTTACCTCAGTGAAGATCATGAAGTCTTCTGCCGCCTCTGAAGTCTTCTTTTCTTCTCATACTCACCCGGCTTCTATCTTCCGGCTCTGCGAGGGGGACGGCGGTGCGGCTCTGGGACGGACGGCGAGGGTGAGATCCTGCGTACCAATCCCACTGGAGCTAATGGTGTCCAGTAGCCTAAGAAGCAGGACCTTGCAACTCAGAGAGTAGGGCTGCTTCTCTCCCCTCAGTCCCTCGATGAGGGAGTCTGTTGCCAGCAGTGCTCCCTGAAAATTAAAAACCTAACAAAATACTTTCTGTCAGAAAGCTCAGGAGAGCTCCTGAAAAGCACCCAGTCTCCACTGGGTACAGTATCAAACTGAGTTCTGGAGGAGGGGCATAGAGGGAGGAGCCAGTGCACACCCAGAACTAAAGTCTTTCTTAAAGTGCCCATGTCTCCTGCGGAGCCCGTCTATCCCCATGGTCCTTACGGAGTCCACAGCATCCTCTAGGACGTTAGAGAAAATAGGATTTTAATACCTACCGGTAAATCCTTTTCTCTTAGTCCGTAGAGGATGCTGGGCACCCGTCCCAGTGCGTACTGTGTCTGCAGTTATTAAATGGCCCTTAACTCCAGAACATTTATGTGGAGATGAAAACATCCAAGGAAGACTTGACCATCTTCCTTGGATGTTTTCCCCCTGTGTGACTGCTCTCCAGCCTCGGAGGGTTGCATCCGTGGTCCCTAGGATCCCGTCCTGGATCCCGAACCATCGCCCCTCTAGCTGGTGAGAACTGTGCAGCCAGCAATGGAGTGAGATTCTGGTCTTGGAAGACAGGATTATCCTCCGGTGCATGTGTAGGTGGGATCCGGACCACTTGTCCAACAGGTCCCACTGGAACACTCTGGCATGGAACCTGCCAAACTGAATGGCCTCGTAGGCCGCAACCATCTTCCCCAGCAACTGAATGCATTGATGGATTAACACTCTTGCTGGTTTCAGAATTTGTTTGACCAGACTCTGGATCTCCAGAGCCTTTCCACTAGAAGAAAACCTCTTCTGTGTCCAGTATCACTCCCAGTGCTCCCCTTCACTAACAGTCCACAAAGTTTCCCCATCTCACGATCTGCCTCCTCACCCCCACTTTTGGGTTTAACCAATTTGTGTAATGACCATTTTTGACCACTTTTCTAGTGTTTGGGAGCAAATGGTTAATTGACATTTGCTACTATACATTACCAGATTTTCATTCCATCCATCCAGACTGGATAGATAGCCTGACAGATAATTGTGTAGTGTACGCCCAGGATAACTGTCAGTTGTGCTTTCTTTTATGACGGCACATAAATGGGTGGGCAGATCCAGAGCAAGGACTGCCCACTCATGCATAGTTGTCAACTGATGTGAAGTTCCAGGGGGCAATCTCAGTTATAAAGAAAAGTATCTGGAAATTGTCCCTAGTTTAAAAAAAAAATAAAAAAAAAATTGATCAACTCCATTTATTTAGTATGATATCCCAGCAGTCAGAACAACATACTTTATTAAATAACACATCTCAAACTACCATACCCAGGATTCAAACCTATAACCTGTTGAATTCTAATCAAACACCCTACCTATTGAGCTATTTGATCCTGCATAAAAATTGTGAACATTATATGAAGCTATTGGTACTTTGCAAAAAAAAAGTATCAGCATTACAACGCAGCAGATCCATGCAGTTTGCAGCCACACACTACATGTATCTGCTCAGCCACAATGCTGATTATTTCTTCACAAAGTACAAGGTGAGCTCCAAACAGAATTCTCTAGCTTAGAATTATACCTTTCTATGCCAAACCTAGAAGTCGGACCCCCCACCCTGGGATCCCCCAGAGGGAGGCCTGCACCGTCATGCGGCAGGCTTGTCCGTTTTGGAAGCAGGCTGATGGGCAGCCCAGGCTTGCTTCAGTCTGGGCTTGGCAGGTCTGGAAGCATGAGCTTGCTTTGGGTATGCCTGACCTTGGGTACGCTTTACCTGAGGGATGAAAGGGCCAAGGGAAAGTACTTTTAGCCTTCTGCGTGGTAGGAGTCATACGAGGTAGGCAAGCTGTTTTAGCAGTAGCCAGATCAGCTACAATCTTATTGAGGTCTTCTCCAAAGAGAGTGTCTCCCTTGAAAGGAAGCACCTCCAGGGTTTTCTTGGAATCCATATCCACCGACCAGGATCTCAACCAGCTGTATAAAGTATTACCTTGGAACTGGCGCTCCACTCCCGATTATCTGGTTATCATGGCTTCCTCCGCCAGTGTCCAGACTCGCTTGCTGAAGCTCGGCCACTTCTTCCTAGCAGCAGGCTCCTGGATCACTGGGCAGCAGAGGTGCTTGGGAGCCGGAAGGGGGCGGAGCAATCAGGCAGGCAGTTGCAGTGCTGCCCAGCTATCTGTGGTGTGAGAAGAAGCAGGGGCAGCCCACCGCTGGCAGTGCTGCAGCTAGCGGTGGTGGCAGCGGCGAGGCTGCTGGGCTGGGTCTTGAAAAAGGTGGAAAGAAGGGTGTTACGGCATGGAATGTACAAACTGCGAGACCCTGCTGGTAGCGCCTTTGTCTATTTAGTAGGAAGGGCACGTAACAGCCGGGGGGCAATGGAGGAAGCCCCTTTAGGGCTGGAGCCCCTTCAGGGCTGGAGCCCGGCGGCAACTGACTCCGTTGTCTCTGGCAGTTCTGCCCCTGGACTAGAGGAATGGTCAAGAACATGGCAACATTTAATGCCAAAAAATGCAAAATCATACACGTGCAAAAATGCAAAGGCTAACTATAATATTAAGGGCATTATAATGGCAAGAGGAAAGCTATCATGTGAAGCTGAACCACTAGCCATGAACATAGGCCAGGGCCTCAGCCGTTCCTTGCCACTCCGTGTGGTAAATGGCATATTGGCAAGTTTACGCTTCTCCTCCGACAATTTTATTTTAGGTTTTGGAGTCCTTTTTTTACTGATATTTGGTGTTTTGGATTTGACATGCTCTGTACTATGACATTGGGCATCGGCCTTGGCAGACGACGTTGCTGGCATTTCATCGTCTCGGCCATGACTAGTGGCAGCAGCTTCAGCACGAGGTGGAAGTGGATCTTGATCTTTCCCTAATTTTGGAACCTCAACATTTTTGTTCTCCATATTTTAATAGGCACAACTAAAAGGCACCTCAGGTAAACAATGGAGATGGATGGATACTAGTATACAATTATGGACGGACTGCCGAGTGCCGACACAGAGGTAGCTACAGCCGTGAACTACCGTACTGTGTCTGCTGCTAATATAGACTGGTTGATAAAGAGATGTCGTAGTATGTATGTATGAAGAAGAAAGAAAAAAAAACCACGGTTAGGTGGTATACAATTATGGACGGACTGCCGAGTGCCGACACAGAGGTAGCCACAGCCGTGAACTACCGTACTGTACTGTGTCTGCTGCTAATATAGACTGGTTGATAAAGAGATGTCGTAGTATGTATGTATGAAGAAGAAAGAAAAAAAAACCACGGGTAGGTGGTATACAATTATGGACGGACTGCCGAGTGCCGACACAGAGGTAGCCACAGCCGTGAACTACCGTACTGTACTGTGTCTGCTGCTAATATAGACTGGTTGATAAAGAGATGTAGTAGTATGTATGTATAAAGAAGAAAGAAAAAAAAACCACGGGTAGGTGGTATACAATTATGGACGGACTGCCGAGTGCCGACACAGAGGTAGCCACAGCCGTGAACTACCGTACTGTACTGTGTCTGCTGCTAATATAGACTGGTTGATAAAGAGATGTCGTAGTATGTATGTATGAAGAAGAAAGAAAAAAAAACCACGGTTAGGTGGTATACAATTATGGACGGACTGCCGAGTGCCGACACAGAGGTAGCCACAGCCGTGAACTACCGTACTGTACTGTGTCTGCTGCTAATATAGACTGGTTGATAAAGAGATGTCGTAGTATGTATGTATAAAGAAGAAAGAAAAAAAAACCACGGTTAGGTGGTATACAATTATGGACTGATAAAGCTGAATATTTATCGTATATAAATCACTTTAAGAGGTCTAAGAACACTGTACGCTATCTACGTAAGAAGTACCGTAAGGGTACGCAAGTTGCGTAGCGATCGCTCAGCCGTAGTCGAGACGCTCAAGCGTCACGTTCGCTTACGGCCCAGTGATCACAGGCAGGCACGCTATTGGCTGCCGACTAACATAATGATTCGCTATAGCGTAGCGGACGCTCGGGACCACGAGGAGATCACCAGCGATGCAGACGCTCACAACGTTAAACCTTTATATCTATACCTTTAACAGTGAGATACACAGTATACCTTAGTGTAGAGACAGAGTGTAAGTGCAACCTGGTGTAACCTGATTAACTACAAAGCTGCTTGAGCGTCACCGACGCTCAGAGAATACTTAACACTATAAAGAATACACAGATACCTGGGCTTAGGTTCCGAAACCTATTATATGTATTATGACTATTATACTTGCAAAAAGAATCACAGTACAAAGCATACACTACAATATGACATAAACCAACTAACCAGATAAACTACACAGGAAATACAATACAATACAATTAAAGGAAAATACGAGAGAAAGAGTAGAGAGAGAGAGAGAGAGATGGCTCACAGTAAGACAATATGATTACGGAGAAAACTTACGCACAAAGGGAAACGATCGCATGCGCCTCGATATCCAGCTCCCGATTATCAGCAATGAGAACCGTTGAAGAGAGAGAACTGGATACGGTCGGCCTGCCTATTTATGCCCCACACACAATACAATTCAATGGTCCCTACAATCTCATTGTTCATTGGACACAGGAATTCGGCTTCGCATTATAACAAAAGGTCATAGGTTGATTCATACAGGTGGGCTGTGACTATTTCCAACTGCTCAGGTGGGAGGGAAACTGGGTTTCCCGCCGCATGGGTAATAAAGTGCAAATAAAGTAAA
The DNA here is from genome assembly GCF_028390025.1 of Pseudophryne corroboree. NCBI lineage: Eukaryota > Metazoa > Chordata > Amphibia > Anura > Myobatrachidae > Pseudophryne > Pseudophryne corroboree. The sequence continues at coordinate 207,354 of NW_026968006.1, read as the reverse complement.
TGTTCATAAACTTCTTATGTCCATAACTATTCGCACGAGCGATTGATCTGCTTCAAACCAACACCGGAATATTTCTAATTAAATATTCTTCCGATGGATACTAAACACCACTGTATTACTCCTGTCTGACCCTTCGTATCAAACAAAGAGGGATTCCTCTGTTCATAAACATTCTATATTAACCAAACTTTCAGAATCTATCAAAGGGACCATGATCTACAAAATACATTATTACTGAAAATATGTTACGATTGAGTCGCACGCTACAACCACATAAACTCTACCGTAAATACGCATACCATGCGCCTGCGGGTGCCCGCGACTGTGAGTATGCGCACGTACGGGAGAGCGTACGCATGCGCAGCACGGACCTGTGTGAGGTGCAAATATGGTAGTGTGCATAGAGATATTTTTCTGACTTTGACAGTCCACCCTTTGGCAGTCAATAATAACTGCCACTTCCTGAAAACATTTCAAAAGGAGAAAAATATATGTTAGGGGTTAATTCATTTCCATGGTTGGGTAAGGGAGGAGAGAGGAGTAGGTGTGAAGAGGGTATGACCTAGTGAGATAGCAGAAGCATGTGTGTATGAATCCGTGTTTGGGGGGTCATGTATCATCGTGCCGTACGTGTTGTAAATCAAGCTTCGAGGTATTGCGAAGTATACATTTGAATTCCTTCTTATCCCGTGGTACGGGTCTGTGGATGGGCTGTCAAACTTTACCGAGCTCTTTTCGGATTTTGAACAAAATGGGGAGCACATTTTAGTTGATGATACATGAATGGGGGAATATGTGATTGCTGATATCTGTGCCTGCATTCCCTATACTATGTGTGTCATTACCTGAGGGTTGTAGAAATGAAGAAAAGACATAATTACGGTAAATGCGGTGGTATTCTATGTCAGGTTAATGTACATCTGTCGGTTGAAGTTTTGTTCGGTATCAGTTGAAAGTCGTCTTCTTTGCGCTGTGTTGCCCATTAGGTGTGAGCAAAAAGCTTTGTCAATGCCATTAGATTTACAAAAAATGTTGGGCTAGCGTAAGTTTAAGAATTCTAGGGAAACTGGGGATCCATGGCAAAGTTCATCAAATGTCCATATCTCAAGTGGTCAAAACTTCTTTTTTGGTCTATCCGTTGTCTGTATAGCGTCTCGTCAACTTCCTCGTCCAAGGGGGTCTTTTTATCTTGGAGAAAAGCAGAAAAACAGGTGAAAGAAATGGACCGTAGAAATCGCATTTTCATCACATCATTGTTTCTATCATTGGGTCATAAATCAAATCCAGGTTAATTACAGTTTCCTCACTCCTTAAACTCATTACCCTGGTACGATGTTTGCACTTCATTAAAGCCTGACCGCATCTAAATATCAAACCGATCGTTATGATAACACCTAAGATACATAGGAGAAACTTCCCAACATCCATTATGACTCCTTGAGCCCAGTCTCCCAAACCGGAGAACCAATTTCGCGGGTTCAACCATGACACCCAACCAGTCAGCTCATTACCTACAGCAGCAAGAGTGAGATTGTGTTTTCGGCGAAATTCCCACTTCAATTGGAGAATATCGTCCATCTTTGGTCTATGACCTCGACCGGATCCTCTGTGCTATTCGTGATATACGTGCAACACTTCACGCCGTACTGTGTTGCCAATGTAACACAATATCCGCCTGTCACTGCTGTGAGGTAATTAAGAACCATTCTATGCTGCACCAGTTCTGTTTTATAAGCTTGAAGTTCCCTTCCCGTATATCTAAACGTGTCATCATACATTTCAGTGATATTGTCTAACAAATTTGCGAGCGCCGATATGTATTTATAATTTAGCACTCCTCTAGCGGTGCGGGTGAAATCTAACGCGATTAAGAATTGAATCCCGGTGGATTCACTTATCAGATCAGAGGCCGGATGCTCTGTCTTCTCTATCAGGTGCCTTTTAACGACGTGCTCGTAATGGGTGTGAGTATAAGGAGCTTGGGCACCACGATGTATGTCTTTCATTTTATCATGTGTTACAGTCATTACTTCAGGCAATACTTTTCCAATATAACACAATCCTTCAGAGTTTGGGGCAAGCCACTTGTACGCCTTTCTCCCGCATATGAAATATGCATCATCGGGGAGAACATATGGGACGGAGAAGGACATAACCATATTACACACTTTCCAGGTGAAATCTCCTAACCCTAATTCTTCCATCTGCTTAATACACGTATCAGGTTGCACGATATGTGCACAGTATCCTGGTGATACTTCTCCAACTCTCGTAATCCTATTTCCTAAGATGTACCTATACCGGAAATATTTTCCTCTACTGGCTATGTGGCGTACAAGCTCTGTATCTGTAGGCATTCTATCTGCTCTATGCGAAAAGGTCATGGTGTGGTTACTCCATGACACTTCCCAATTTCCCGGCTTTCTGGGATTGGAGATGTTGAAACATAATAGGGACCTATCCACATGGTATTGGTGGAGCTTCAAACTAGGAGGGCTGGAGATATTAAACCTCCTGTCCACCGGTCTCCCACCATTTAACTCAAGTACCTCCCCTATCGTTAAAGGAAATGGCACTAGCCCTGATTTGCTATGACCTTGAGGTACTTGAGAGCATACCCAACAATCTGTTTTGTTTAACACATTACCCACTAAGGAGTGATAGTCACTCAATGAATGCCGGTCCATATGGATATTAAAACTGGATTGGCATTTCTTAATGCACCCATCTTCAATGACATTGTTACAGAGCCTACAGATACAGTTTTCTTCAGCTAACAATCCGTCACAATTTCTTCTATGGTCAATGCTATCGGATCGTTTTCTGATACTCGCCTTTGCTTGTTGGTTAGGTTGATCTTGGAAAACTACGCCTCCATCTTTATCATCAGAACCCATTCCAGAACCTCTATCGACCTCCATGGTACTCTCGCCGGAACAGACTGCTCTGGTCAACATCATGGTCAACAGGAAAATCCGGATCACAGTCTCTTGGGGCAAGTCCATCTTATAGAAGGAAACGGAGAAAAATGAGAAGGAGGAAAAAGAAATTTGAGGGAGAGGGGATGGGAAGTGGAGAAAAACAATAAAAGGGAGTGGGGAGTCGACAACAGCTCTCGGTCTTCAAGGCTCAGGTGCCGCCTCAGTCCTCCTGGAACAGACACTCCAGTGATACAACCTCTACCGTCTGTTCCTTATCACGGGACTTCTCTGGATCAGCAACCTTCTTGCAGTGGGATGAATGGACCCAAGTCTCTCTCTCAGCAACCTTCAATGCCGTAGTGCTAGTCAATAAGACCTGGTATGGTCCTTCCCATCTGTCAATAAGGCAACCTGAGCGTAGAAAATTCCGTATCATTACATAATCCCCAGGTTCAATGTCATGACAATTACTATCAGGTAGATCAGGAATCACCAACTTCAGACTATCATTTTGATTCCTTAACTGTTAACTCATGTTAATCAAGTACTTTACAGTCACTTCATTGTTACATTTCAAATCATCCTGAGGGTTAATCATAACATGCGGTTGTCGACCAAACAAGATTTCAAAAGGGGACAGATTAAGAGGGGACCTGGGAGTGGTTCTGATACTGTACAATACAATGGGTAAAGCTTCTGGCCATGTCAATCCTGTCTCTGCCATCACTTTACTCAATTTATTTTTAATAGTGCTGTTCACTCTTTCGACCTTCGCACTCGCCTGTGGACGGTACGGAGTGTGCAGCTTGCTATCAATTCCCATCAACTTACACATTCCTTGAAAGACATCACCTGTAAAATGGGTACCCCTATCACTTTCGATTATTCTAGGGATACCATATCTACATACAAATTCCTGCACAATTTTCTTAGCAGTAAACATAGCGGTATTTGTAGCCGCAGGAAATGCTTCGACCCAATTTGAGAAAACATCTATACAAACAAGTACATATTTCAAATTCCGACAAGGGGGTAATTGTATAAAATCAATTTGTATTACCTGGAAAGGGCCGCCGGCAGGTGGGATATGGGATGGTTCTGTAGGTATTGCCTTTCCAATATTCTTTCTCAAACAGGAAAGGCATGACATTGCTCTTTTACTCGCATGAGAGGAGAATCCTGGGGCGCACCAGTATGCTCTCACCAATTTGCACATTCCTTCCTTGCCTAGATGAGTCAGCCCGTGAGCTGCTTCAGCCAGACATGGAAGATATGCTCTGGGGGCCACTGGTTTACCATGTCCATCCGTCCAGAGTCCTGAGGACTCCTGGCCACATCCCTTTGCCTTCCAGACTGCCTTTTCCTGTGTGGAACACAAATTTTGCATTTCACACAACTTCTGTGTGTTAATGGTATTAAATACCATCAATTGTGTGGTGTCTGTCTGTATGGGGGTAGCAGCTGCTAACTTAGCAGCTTCGTCTGCTCGGCTGTTACCAAGTGATACCGGGTCTTGGCTATAAGTGTGTGCTTTACATTTGATAACAGCCACTCTGTCGGGTTCCTGTATCGCTGTTAGAAGCCTTTTTATGTGAGCTGCATGCGCTACCGGTGTACCAGCTGCCGTCATGAAATTTCTGAGGCGCCATAGGGCTCCGAAATCATGGACTACCCCGAATGCGTATCTAGAATCGGTGTAGATATTGGCTGATTTGCCCTTAGCCAATTCACATGCTCTGGTTAGGGCGAACAGTTCAGCAACCTGGGCTGAGTGAGGTGGGCCTAGCGGTTCCGCTTCTATGGTGTCTTGGTCATCTACGACTGCGTATCCAGTACACAAGTCTCCCGAGTCTGACTGTCTATGGCAACTACCGTCCGTGTAGAACGTGAGTTCTGCATCTTCCAGTGGGTTGTCACTGATGTCAGGCCTTGCGGTAAAATTTTGGGTCAAATATTCCATACAATCATGTGTATCTTCCTTTGTATTAAATCCTCCTTCCCCATCACTCTCACCTTCCACCCTTTGTGCCTGACCAGGCACACCTGGGAGATACGTTGCAGGATTTAATGCACTGCATCTCCTTATGGTGATGTTTACGGGGGCCATTAGTGCCAATTCCCATCTTGTAAACCTCGCTGATGAGACGTGTCTGGTTTGGGCAGAATTCAATAAGGCTGATACTGCATGTGGCGTATGGATTGTGAGGTTGTGGCCTAGCACGACATCTTCGCTTTTTGTCACTAGCAATGCTATCGCAGCAACGCTTCGCAAGCATGTGGGGAGGGATCGCGCTACCGTGTCTAGCTGAGCGCTGTAGTATGCAACTGGCCTACTGGCATCACCGTGTTTTTGGGTTAGTACACCTGCCGCGCAACCAGCACTTTCTGTTCCGTATAGTTCAAAGGGTTTCCCATAGTCTGGCATACCTAGTGCTGGTGCCTGCGTTAGGCACTGTTTGAGTCTCTCAAATGCTGTTTCGGACTCGTCTGTATGCGAAATCCTATCAGGTTTGTTTGAGGAGACCATTTCCTGCAAAGGTAACGCCAAAATGGAAAACCCTGGGATCCAATTACGGCAATACCCACACATTCCTAAAAACGTTCTGATCTGTTGCTGGGTTTGTGGCAGAGTCATGTCTCTAATTGCTTGGATTCTATCAGCGGTCAGGTGTCTCAGTCCTTGTGTTAGACAGTGTCCCAAATATTTTACCCTAGTTTGGCATAATTGTAACTTGTCTTTGGACACCTTGTGTCCTGTGTCTGAAAGATGAAACAGGAGCTGTTTCGTATCCTTCAGAGATGCTTCCAGTGAATCTGAACACAGTAATAAATCGTCCACATACTGTATCAATACTGATCCACTGTCTGGTTGGAAAGACTGTAAACAATCATGCAAAGCCTGAGAAAATATACTTGGACTATCTATGAAACCTTGGGGTAATCGAGTCCACGTGTATTGGACTCCTCTGTATGTAAATGCAAACAAATATTGTCTGTCAGGGTGCAGAGGTACCGAAAAGAAAGCGGAGCAGAGGTCAATAACAGTGAAAAATTTGGCAGTGGGAGGGATTTGCATTAGGATGACAGCTGGATTTGGCACTACGGGGAACTGACTCTCAACTATTTTGTTAATCCCCCTTAGATCCTGCACTAGTCTGTAACCCCTCCCCCCACTCTTTTTAACAGGGAAGATGGGACTATTGACAGTGCTGGACGTTCTTACCAGAATGCCCTGTTGTAGCAAGCGCTCTATTACTGGGTAAACTCCTAACTCCACCTCTGGCTTCAGAGGGTACTGTGGGATTTTTGGAGCTATCCTACCATCTTTTACTTGTACAACTACTGGAGCTACGTTTGCCATTAATCCAGTGTCTTGTCCGTCTTTTGTCCAAAGTGACTCTGGTATCTGAGATGTCATCTCTTCTATTTGGGATGGATTCCTATTTGTCATAATGGTATGTGACATTAATTTTGATGGGGAGTCTAACATGTCTCGCACTTCCTGAGCGTGTTTCTCAGGTATGTCCAAGAATACACCTTCAGGAGTACAATAAATGACGCACCCCATTTTACACAGTAAGTCTCTTCCCAGGAGATTAGTTGGTGCCGATGCAGCCAGCAAAAAGGAATGCTTGGTATGCAAAGGCCCTATTGTAATCTCGGCTGGTTTGCTAACAGGGTAGTGCTGGACTACTCCTGTTACTCCCATGGCTGGAATTGTCCTACCAGTGGTTCTCATGCCCACTGTCGAATTTATCACTGACTTGGCCGCCCCTGTGTCTACAAGAAAGTTTAAAGTTTTACCAGCTACATTAATTGCGATCTCGGGTTCACTTCCAAGATTGGCAATTAATTTTACTGGCTGCAGATTACAGGTATGGCCACACCCCTATTGGGTATGGTGACCTCCCTGAATCCCGCTGGCAGCAACTACTTGTGAGGGAGATAGTTGGGAACTACCAGAGGCATGCCAGTCTCTGTTTGGGGGATATCTTTTTGTTTCCCCTGTATGTGGCTCATAACTCCGTTTCTGCGGACCTTGCTCCCAATGTCGTGTGTCGTGTCGTTGTCTAGGGGGTTGGTATGAGTTTCGTGGATTCTTTACTCTACAATCTCGTGCCATGTGTCCCTGTTTGTGACAAGAATAACAAGTAACCATTCTTGACTTACCCACAGGATTTGGTGATACAAACAAAGGCTGCCTTGTGGTCAGAGCCTGTATACTTACTGACATTAATTTATCACCTTGTTGCTCCCTGTGTCTGGTGATGTTTCTATCGTGATCAATAGCAGCCTCTCTCAAAGTAGCCACAGACAGACCTCGCCAACATGGTTTTGTGGTCTGTACCCTAGTCTTCGATGACTCTTTTAAACCATCCATCAGTACCGATACTGCTACTTCCCGATGGTTTGTGTCTGTTTTAATGTCCTCTATGCCTGTGTATTTTGCCATTTCTAATAATGCTCTGTGAAAATACTCTGCAGCTGTCTCTGACTCCTTCTGTTTAATGGAGAATATCTTATTCCATTTAGCTACCGCTGGGAAATACTCTTTTAGCTGCAAGTTTATTCTTTTCACATTATCTTGGTTGTACACATCTGTAAGAGGTACATCATGATCTAGTCCGCAATCAGCTAAAAATTGAGTTGCGTCGACATTTGAGGGTAAACATGCTCTCAGCAATATCTGCCAGTCTTTATTGTTGGGCTCTGCAGTGTTACCTAAGTCTCTGATGTATTTTTGACTGGCAACTAAGTCTTTTCTAGGGTCAGGAAATTCAGACACTATGGTCCTTAATTCCATTCGGGAAAATGGAGTGTACATGGCAATGTTCCTAATGGGAGTGGCTCCTGATGCGTCTGTTTTCCCATTTGGCACTGCTATTACTCTAACAGGTGTAATTATAACAACCTCATTCTGTGTAGATTCTACAGGCTGTGGTGAAATAGTCTCAGCATAATGCATGGTGCCGTACTTACCAGTTGATACGACCTCACCTATCCCTCCGCTAGGGGCCTTTACTAATCTCGTGGGTGGAGCTGTGCCTACTGTGGTCTCTGCTATGGTGGCTGCTAGAGAGAGCGCTGAAATCGTTGCCGATTCGTCCTCTTGATCACACTCCTGAGGAAAGTTCAAAACAGGGTACAACTTGCACGGGTTAATACTTGCATGGGTTAATGGGTTAACATTATCATTAACATTTACACAGTTACTAAGTGATTTTGTGTTACACCTTAGTGCGTCTTTCTCCGCAATCAACTTCTCTCCTGATATGTATGGTGGCGGCGGGGCCGTGGCAATCAGTTTTCTGTTAGAGCCAGATCCCGCCGCCTGAGCCAAACCTCTCTGTATCTCACCTTCCTGTTGCCACAACTGTAAATAATCATAATGCTGGATTCGTCTCTTTGTTGATTTTATGAGACATGTCCTCCTCCTTAAATTTTGTAACACTTCTGAGCTGAAGCTCCCTACTCTTGGGAATTTCTCCCCGTCATGTACAGTCATTCTCTCCCATTCATCACATAAAGTTTCTGTGTGACTTCCATATTTCTCACACATTATATACCTGGCCGACCCAATTGGTCGGACCACTGAATCAACCCGAACCGAGGTTGATCGCCCCCTACCTGAACAAGTGGCCCCCATAGTTCGAAAGTGTTGCTTTATTTAGCCAACCCTTTACGCAAAACCAAATGCCAACAATAGGCTGACGGTGGCGGTTTACCGAGTACCCCACTCACTCGCCCACGCCGACCAATACGACCTGATCACACCGATATGGTGCTGGCGTACTCGACCTAGGGCCCCTGCGACCTGAACCTCTATTTACTGGAACCTGCGAGGGTTATCCGAAGAACACTTACTCTTTCCAGTAACTATTGGTTGCTGGATAGTTCCTGAGTGAGCAGCGAACTTCCCTTAAAATAAAAAAAATTACACAAATCACGTTAGAGTGTACAGATAGCGTTTGTGACCCCTTTACTCTAATGGTATTAGGTCAGATTACTAACTACTGCACACACTTACGTGCGGTCCAGTCGTTCAGTACACAAACAACTAAGCTTATGTACGGAAAGACCAATGGAATCGAAACTTACGACTGCGAATTCCTTCAGCCAGAGCTTATATGGCCTATATGGGTGTTGCACCAACCCTTTTCGGTGTTGTGCCTGTGAACTGTATAGCGGACTTCCTTGTCGGCTGTACCTGGACCTCCTGGTCTGTTATGACCTCCTGGTCTTGTTACAGTATGACCTCCTGGTCTTGTTACAGTATGACCTCCTGGTCTGCTATACTCTAATGCTCAAAATTGTATATTTAACCAGAGATGCCTCCCTAGCCACCGTGCACGTCACTTACACGCATGTACCTCACGAGTACTCGACTTTTCTTGTGGTTCAACCTTTAAAAATTGTAAAAACACTCACTCATCACATGTACACTTTTGTTTCTATTTCTATTTCTGCGCAGAAATTTTTTCTTCAGATCAGGTGTGTTACCAATTAGGAGCAGGATCTGTTAATTAAATTTTGGACACCCAAAAATAGACTTGCGTTATTTCTCGCCTCGCGTTATTTATCGCTTTGCGTTATTTATCGCTTTGCGTTAAAAATCAACTTATCGTGACTTGAGCTACGTGGGCGTAACCGGACGCTCCGTTGCGTAACGTACGCTGCGTGCGTCGGCCTTTGGATTGCGTACGCAAGTCTTTGTTAGAGACACGTATACGCAAAGCAAAGATCCACCGTAACACAATTTATACTTTTATCAATGTAGATGATCCTTGATCATCTACCACACAAACACACTGACTTCGCCTTATCTCCCAGGCGAAACTGTGTGTTTGTCTATCTTTTAACTATATTACCTTTACTCTTAAACTATGAAATAACGGCAACTCTCTTTTAGCACTTCTATCAACTATAAAAACTGGCAGACAGGAGAGTGATATACGAAAATGAAAAAGAAAAAGAAATGCAGATATATATATGTGTGCGTGCGTGTGTACGCAAGACAGAAAAATAAACAGTTTTAAAAGACACTAGCGTTTTGTTCTTACCTCCGGTTCCCGGATTCCTTCAGCACTCTTTACCTAAGCGAAGCAGACGCTTATCCTGTCAGCACTACGAGGGATACAACCTCCCGCCCTTTGCTGAGGGATAATGTCTGCTGATCTACCTACTGCAGATATGTGAAGGACGGGCGAGCCGCCAATTGATAAAGCTGAATATTTATCGTATATAAATCACTTTAAGAGGTCTAAGAACACTGTACGCTATCTACGTAAGAAGTACCGTAAGGGTACGCAAGTTGCGTAGCGATCGCTCAGCCGTAGTCGAGACGCTCAAGCGTCACGTTCGCTTACGGCCCAGTGATCACAGGCAGGCACGCTATTGGCTGCCGACTAACATAATGATTCGCTATAGCGTAGCGGACGCTCGGGACCACGAGGAGATCACCAGCGATGCAGACGCTCACAACGTTAAACCTTTATATCTATACCTTTAACAGTGAGATACACAGTATACCTTAGTGTAGAGACAGAGTGTAAGTGCAACCTGGTGTAACCTGATTAACTACAAAGCTGCTTGAGCGTCACCGACGCTCAGAGAATACTTAACACTATAAAGAATACACAGATACCTGGGCTTAGGTTCCGAAACCTATTATATGTATTATGACTATTATACTTGCAAAAAGAATCACAGTACAAAGCATACACTACAATATGACATAAACCAACTAACCAGATAAACTACACAGGAAATACAATACAATACAATTAAAGGAAAATACGAGAGAAAGAGTAGAGAGAGAGAGAGAGAGAGAGAGAGATGGCTCACAGTAAACAATATGATTACGGAGAAAACTTACGCACAAAGGGAAACGATCGCATGCGCCTCGATATCCAGCTCCCGATTATCAGCAATGAGAACCGTTGAAGAGAGAGAACTGGATACGGTCGGCCTGCCTATTTATGCCCCACACACAATACAATTCAATGGTCCCTACAATCTCATTGTTCATTGGACACAGGAATTCGGCTTCGCATTATAACAAAAGGTCATAGGTTGATTCATACAGGTGGGCTGTGACTATTTCCAACTGCTCAGGTGGGAGGGAAACTGGGTTTCCCGCCGCATGGGTAATAAAGTGCAAATAAAGTAAATGTTCATAAACTTATGTCCATAACTATTCGCACGAGCGATTGATCTGCTTCAAACCAACACCGGAATATTTCTAATTAAATATTCTTCCGATGGATACTAAACACCACTGTATTACTCCTGTCTGACCCTTCGTATCAAACAAAGAGGGATTCCTCTGTTCATAAACATTCTATATTAACCAAACTTTCAGAATCTATCAAAGGGACCATGATCTACAAAATACATTATTACTGAAAATATGTTACGATTGAGTCGCACGCTACAACCACATAAACTCTACCGTAAATACGCATACCATGCGCCTGCGGGTGCCCGCGACTGTGAGTATGCGCACGTACGGGAGAGCATACGCATGCGCAGCACGGACCTGTGTGAGGTGCAAATATGGTAGTGTGCATAGAGATATTTTTCTGACTTTGACAGGACGGACTGCCGAGTGCCGACACAGAGGTAGCCACAGCCGTGAACTACCGTACTGTACTGTGTCTGCTGCTAATATAGACTGGTTGATAAAGAGATGTCGTAGTATGTATGTATGAAGAAGAAAGAAAAAAAAACCACGGTTAGGTGGTATACAATTATGGACGGACTGCCGAGTGCCGACACAGAGGTAGCCACAGCCGTGAACTACCGTACTGTACTGTGTCTGCTGCTAATATAGACTGGTTGATAAAGAGATGTCGTAGTATGTATGTATGAAGAAGAAAGAAAAAAAAACCACAGGTAGGTGGTATACAATTATGGACGGACTGCCGAGTGCCGACACAGAGGTAGCCACAGCCGTGAACTACCGTACTGTACTGTGTCTGCTGCTAATATAGACTGGTTGATAAAGAGATGTAGTAGTATGTATGTATAAAGAAGAAAGAAAAAAAAACCACGGGTAGGTGGTATACAATTATGGATGGACTGCCGAGTGCCGACACAGAGGTAGCTACAGCCGCGAACTACCGTACTGTGTCTGCTGCGACTGGATGATAAATAATGATATAAAAAATATATATATATCACTACTGCAGCCGGACAGGTATATATATTATATAATGACGGACCTGCTGGACACTGTCTGTCAGCAGAATGAGTTTTTTATAGAATAAAAAAAAAAACACCACACAAGTGAAGTCACACGACGAGTGTTTAACTTTTTCAGGCAATCACAATATAGTATACTACTAACTATACTGGTGGTCAGTGTGGTCAGGTCACTGGTCAGTCACACTGGCAGTGGCACTCCTGCAGCAAAAGTGTGCACTGTTTAATTTTAATATAATATGTACTCCTGGCTCCTGCTATAACCTATAACTGGCACTGCAGTGCTCCCCAGTCTCCCCCACAATTATAAGCTGTGTGAGCTGAGCACAGTCAGATATATAATATATACATAGATGATGCAGCACACTGGGCTGAGCAGTGCACACAGATATGGTATGTGACTGTCTTGTACTCCTGGCTCCTGCTATAACCTATAACTGGCACTGCAGTGCTCCCCAGTCTCCCCCACAATTATAAGCTGTGTGAGCTGAGCACAGTCAGATATATAATATATACATAGATGATGCAGGCATGCAGCACACTGGGCTGAGCAGTGCACACAGATATGGTATGTGACTGAGTCACTGTGTGTACCGTTTTTTTCAGGCAGAGAACGGATATATTAAATAAAACAACTGCACTGCTGGTGGTCACTGTGGTCAGTCACTAAACTCTGCACTCTCTTCTACAGTATCAGCCTCAGGTCAATCTCTCTCTCTCTCTCCTAATCTAAATGGAGAGGACGCCAGCCACGTCCTCTCCCTATCAATCACAATGCACGTGTGAAAATGGCGGCGACGCGCGGCTCCTTATATAGAATCCAAGTCTCGCGAGAATCCGACAGCGTCATGATGACGTTCGGGCGCGCTCGGGTTAACCGAGCAAGGCGGGAAGATCCGAGTCGCTCGGACCCGTGAAAAAAAACATGAAGTTCGTGCGGGTTCGGATTCAGAGAAACCGAACCCGCTCATCTCTAGTCAAAGGCTCCATTTTTTTTTAAAGATCCCTCTGCCAAGTTAAGTGGGGGTTGAGGGGGCCCCAGAGATATCAGTGTACTGGGCCCCGAGATTTCTGTTGCTGGCCCTGACCCTCAGGGGCGTATCTACCCCTTGGCCAGGATGGCACTTGCCAGGGGCACCATCCAGCTGTGCCAACCGTGGCTAAGGGATAGAGTTCTGCAGTCTCGAAAGGGCGCTATGGCAATCAGCGTGGGACTGACCAATTAGACGGTGAGGGAAGGATACTGAAATTGTCCCAACCCTGTTACAGTTTGAAACGCCCCTCAACTGCTGTCCACTGCTTCACTCCTAGCTCTGCCCCTTTGAAATTATTAATCCCTACCCCCCGGTAGGCGGAGTCACCACTGCTGTACATTATGTGCCGGTTGTAGAGGCAGAGCGGGGAACATCAGAGAACGCCACAAATTACACAGTGGGCAAGGAGATGGCTGGAGACAGCTGCACAGCCATGCCTTGCAAGTTCGAGAGAGCTGTTGAATTTCAGCACTTCAAGTCAGAGCCTGCCCCCTGCTGCCCAAGCAGTCCGTGACAGTTAGTGTCGAGGAGGGGGGGATTTGTGCATGTGTGCTATCAGTGTGTGTGTGGGGTGGGGGGGTGGGGGGGTGGAGGATGTGTGTGACTGTGAGGGAGCTGTCAGTGTCAGTGGGGAGAGGAGCAGGAGGGAGTTGTCAGTGTGTGGAAGTGATGAGAGTTGTCAGTACTGGGGAAATGTGTGTGTGTGTGTGTACTAGATTTAGGAGATTTAGGAGTGTGTGTTTGTTAGAGATGAGCGCCTGAAATTTTTCGGGTTTTGTGTTTTGGTTTTGGGTTCGGTTCCGCGGCCGTGTTTTGGGTTCGAACGCGTTTTGGCAAAACCTCACCGAATTATTTTTGTCGGATTCGGGTGTGTTTTGGATTCGGGTGTTTTTTTCCAAAAACACTAAAAAACAGCTTAAATCATAGAATTTGGGGGTCATTTTGATCCCAAAGTATTATTAACCTCAAAAACCATAATTTACACTCATTTTCAGTCTATTCTGAATACCTCACACCTCACAATATTATTTTTAGTCCTAAAATTTGCACCGAGGTCGCTGTGTGAGTAAGATAAGCGACCCTAGTGGCCGACACAAACACCGGGCCCATCTAGGAGTGGCACTGCAGTGTCACGCAGGATGTCCCTTCCAAAAAACCCTCCCCAAACAGCACATGACGCAAAGAAAAAAAGAGGCGCAATGAGGTAGCTGACTGTGTGAGTAAGATTAGCGACCCTAGTGGCCGACACAAACACCGGGCCCATCTAGGAGTGGCACTGCAGTGTCACGCAGGATGTCCCTTCCAAAAAACCCTCCCCAAACAGCACATGACGCAAAGAAAAAAAGAGGCGCAATGAGGTAGCTGACTGTGTGAGTAAGATTAGCGACCCTAGTGGCCGACACAAACACCGGGCCCATCTAGGAGTGGCACTGCAGTGTCACGCAGGATGTCCCTTCCAAAAAACCCTCCCCAATCAGCACATGATGCAAAGAAAAAGAAAAGAAAAAAGAGGTGCAAGATGGAATTGTCCTTGGGCCCTCCCACCCACCCTTATGTTGTATAAACAAAACAGGACATGCACACTTTAACCAACCGATCATTTCAGTGACAGGGTCTGCCACACGACTGTGACTGATATGACGGGTTGGTTTGGACCCCCCCCAAAAAAGAAGCAATTAATCTCTCCTTGCACAAACTGGCTCTACAGAGGCAAGATGTCCACCTCATCTTCACCCTCCGATATATCACCGTGTACATCCCCCTCCTCACAGATTATCAATTCGTCCTCACTGGAATCCACCATCTCAGCTCCCTGTGTACTTTGTGGAGGCAATTGCTGCTGGTCAATGTCTCCGCGGAGGAATTGATTATAATTCATTTTAATGAACATCATCTTCTCCACATTTTCTGGATGTAACCTCGTACGCCGATTGCTGACAAGGTGAGCGGCGGCACTAAACACTCTTTCGGAGTACACACTTGTGGGAGGGCAACTTAGGTAGAATAAAGCCAGTTTGTGCAAGGGCCTCCAAATTGCCTCTTTTTCCTGCCAGTATAAGTACGGACTGTGTGACGTGCCTACTTGGATGCGGTCACTCATATAATCCTCCACCATTCTATCAATGTTGAGAGAATCATATGCAGTGACAGTAGACGACATGTCCGTAATCGTTGTCAGGTCCTTCAGTCCGGACCAGATGTCAGCATCAGCAGTCGCTCCAGACTGCCCTGCATCACCGCCAGCGGGTGGGCTCGGAATTCTGAGCCTTTTCCTCGCACCCCCAGTTGCGGGAGAATGTGAAGGAGGAGATGTTGACAGGTCGCGTTCCGCTTGACTTGACAATTTTGTCACCAGCAGGTCTTTCAACCCCAGCAGACCTGTGTCTGCCGGAAAGAGAGATCCAAGGTAGGCTTTAAATCTAGGATCGAGCACGGTGGCCAAAATGTAGTGCTCTGATTTCAACAGATTGACCACCCGTGAATCCTTGTTAAGCGAATTAAGGGCTGCATCCACAAGTCCCACATGCCTAGCGGAATCGCTCCATGTTAGCTCCTCCTTCAATGCCTCCAGCTTCTTCTGCAAAAGCCTGATGAGGGGAATGACCTGACTCAGGCTGGCAGTGTCTGAACTGACTTCACGTGTGGCAAGTTCAAAGGGCATCAGAACCTTGCACAACGTTGAAATCATTCTCCACTGCACTTGAGACAGGTGCATTCCACCTACTATATCGTGCTCAATTGTATAGGCTTGAATGGCCTTTTGCTGCTCCTCCAACCTCTGAAGCATATAGAGGGTTGAATTCCACCTCGTTACCACTAGAGATGAGCGGGTTCGGTTTCTCTGAATCCGAACCCGCACGAACTTCATGTTTTTTTTCACGGGTCCGAGCGACTCGGATCTTCCCACCTTGCTCGGTTAACCCGAGCGCGCCCGAACGTCATCATGACGCTGTCGGATTCTCGCGAGGCTCGGATTCTATCGCGAGACTCGGATTCTATATAAGGAGCCGCGCGTCGCCGCCATTTTCACACGTGCATTGAGATTGATAGGGAGAGGACGTGGCTGGCGTCCTCTCCGTTTAGACACTTGATTTACTAATTTTGGGGAGCATTAGGAGTACTCAGTAGTGTACAGTGCAGAGTTTTGCTGATAGTGACCAGTGACCACCACTTTTATTTATAATCCGTTCTCTGCCTGAAAAAAGCGATACACAGCACACAGTGACTCAGTCACATACATACCATATCTGTGTGCACTGCTCAGGCTCAGGCCAGTGTGCTGCATCATCTTATTATATATCTGTCTGACTGCTCAGCTCACACAGCTTATAATTGTGGGGGAGACTGGGGAGCACTACTGCAGTGCCAGTTATAGGTTATAGCAGGAGCCAGGAGTACATAATATTATATTAAAATTAAACAGTGCACACTTTTGCTGCAGGAGTGCCACTGCCAGTGTGACTAGTGACCAGTGACCTGACCACCAGTATATAATATTAGTAGTATACTATCTCTTTATCAACCAGTCTATATTAGCAGCAGACACAGTACAGTGCGGTAGTTCACGGCTGTGGCTACCTCTGTGTCGGCACTCGGCAGCCCGTACATAATTGTATATACCAGTGACCTAACCGTGGTTTTTTTTTCTTTCTTTATACATACATACTAGTTACGAGTATACTATCTCTTTATCAACCAGTCTATATATTAGCAGCAGACACAGTACAGTGCGGTAGTTCACGGCTGTGGCTACCTCTGTGTCGGCACTCGGCAGCCCGTCCATAATTGTATATACCAGTGACCTAACCGTGGTTTTTTTTTCTTTCTTTATACATACATACTAGTTACGAGTATACTATCTCTTTATCAACCAGTCTATATATTAGCAGCAGACACAGTACAGTGCGGTAGTTCACGGCTGTGGCTACCTCTGTGTCGGCACTCGGCAGCCCGTCCATAATTGTATATACCAGTGACCTAACCGTGGTTTTTTTTTCTTTCTTTATACATACATACTAGTTACGAGTATACTATCTCTTTATCAACCAGTCTATATATTAGCAGCAGACACAGTACAGTGCGGTAGTTCACGGCTGTGGCTACCTCTGTGTCGGCACTCCGCAGCCCGTCCATAATTGTATATACCAGTGACCTAACCGTGGTTTTTTTTTCTTTCTTTATACATACATACTAGTTACGAGTATACTATCTCTTTATCAACCAGTCTATATATTAGCAGCAGACACAGTACAGTGCGGTAGTTCATGGCTGTGGCTACCTCTGTGTCGGCACTCGGCAGCCCGTCCATAATTGTATATACCAGTGACCTAACCGTGGTTTTTTTTTCTTTCTTTATACATACATACTAGTTACGAGTATACTATCTCTTTATCAACCAGTCTATATATTAGCAGCAGACACAGTACAGTGCGGTAGTTCACGGCTGTGGCTACCTCTGTGTCGGCACTCCGCAGCCCGTCCATAATTGTATATACCAGTGACCTAACCGTGGTTTTTTTTTCTTTCTTTATACATACATACTAGTTACGAGTATACTATCTCTTTATCAACCAGTCTATATATTAGCAGCAGACACAGTACAGTGCGGTAGTTCACGGCTGTGGCTACCTCTGTGTCGGCACTCCGCAGCCCGTCCATAATTGTATATACCAGTGACCTAACCGTGTTTTTTTTTTCTTTCTTTATACATACATACTAGTTACGAGTATACTATCTCTTTATCAACCAGTCTATATATTAGCAGCAGACACAGTACAGTGCGGTAGTTCACGGCTGTGGCTACCTCTGTGTCGGCACTCCGCAGCCCGTCCATAATTGTATATACCAGTGACCTAACCGTGGTTTTTTTTTCTTTCTTTATACATACATACTAGTTACGAGTATACTATCTCTTTATCAACCAGTCTATATATTAGCAGCAGACACAGTACAGTGCGGTAGTTCACGGCTGTGGCTACCTCTGTGTCGGCACTCCGCAGCCCGTCCATAATTGTATATACCAGTGACCTAACCGTGGTTTTTTTTTCTTTCTTTATACATACATACTAGTTACGAGTATACTATCTCTTTATCAACCAGTCTATATATTAGCAGCAGACACAGTACAGTGCGGTAGTTCACGGCTGTGGCTACCTCTGTGTCGGCACTCCGCAGCCCGTCCATAATTGTATATACCAGTGACCTAACCGTGGTTTTTTTTTCTTTCTTTATACATACATACTAGTTACGAGTATACTATCTCTTTATCAACCAGTCTATATATTAGCAGCAGACACAGTACAGTGCGGTAGTTCACGGCTGTGGCTACCTCTGTGTCGGCACTCGGCAGCCCGTCCATAATTGTATACTAGTATCCAATCCATCCATCTCCATTGTTTACCTGAGGTGCCTTTTAGTTGTGCCTATTAAAATATGGAGAACAAAAATGTTGAGGTTCCAAAATTAGGGAAAGATCAAGATCCACTTCCACCTCGTGCTGAAGCTGCTGCCACTAGTCATGGCCGAGACGATGAAATGCCAGCAACGTCGTCTGCCAAGGCCGATGCCCAATGGCATAGTACAGAGCATGTCAAAACCAAAACACCAAATATCAGTAAAAAAAGGACTCCAAAACCTAAAATAAAATTGTCGGAGGAGAAGCGTAAACTTGCCAATATGCCATTTACCACACGGAGTGGCAAGGAACGGCTGAGGCCCTGGCCTATGTTCATGGCTAGTGGTTCAGCTTCACATGAGGATGGAAGCACTCAGCCTCTCGCTAGAAAACTGAAAAGACTCAAGCTGGCAAAAGCACCGCAAAGAACTGTGCGTTCTTTGAAATCCCAAATCCACAAGGAGAGTCCAATTGTGTCGGTTGCGATGCCTGACCTTCCCAACACTGGACGTGAAGAGCATGCGCCTTCCACCATTTGCACGCCCCCTGCAAGTGCTGGAAGGAGCACCCGCAGTCCAGTTCCTGATAGTCAGATTGAAGATGTCAGTGTTGAAGTACACCAGGATGAGGAGGATATGGGTGTTGCTGGCGCTGGGGAGGAAATTGACCAGGAGGATTCTGATGGTGAGGTGGTTTGTTTAAGTCAGGCACCCGGGGAGACACCTGTTGTCCGTGGGAGGAATATGGCCGTTGACATGCCAGGTGAAAATACCCAAAAAATCAGCTCTTCGGTGTGGAGGTATTTCACCAGAAATGCGGACAACAGGTGTCAAGCCGTGTGTTCCCTTTGTCAAGCTGTAATAAGTAGGGGTAAGGACGTTAACCACCTCGGAACATCCTCCCTTATACGTCACCTGCAGCGCATTCATAATAAGTCAGTGACAAGTTCAAAAACTTTGGGTGACAGCGGAAGCAGTCCACTGACCAGTAAATCCCTTCCTCTTGTAACCAAGCTCACGCAAACCACCCCACCAACTCCCTCAGTGTCAATTTCCTCCTTCCCCAGGAATGCCAATAGTCCTGCAGGCCATGTCACTGGCAATTCTGACGAGTCCTCTCCTGCCTGGGATTCCTCCGATGCATCCTTGCGTGTAACGCCTACTGCTGCTGGCGCTGCTGTTGTTGCCGCTGGGAGTCGATGGTCATCCCAGAGGGGAAGTCGTAAGCCCACTTGTACTACTTCCAGTAAGCAATTGACTGTTCAACAGTCCTTTGCGAGGAAGATGAAATATCACAGCAGTCATCCTACTGCAAAGTGGATAACTGAGGCCTTGGCATCCTGGGTGGTGAGAAACGTGGTTCCGGTATCCATCATTACTGCAGAGCCAACTAGAGACTTGTTGGAGGTACTGTGTCCCCGGTACCAAATACCATCTAGGTTCCATTTCTCTAGGCAGGCGATACCGAAAATGTACACAGACCTCAGAAAAAGAGTCACCAGTGTCCTAAAAAATGCAGCTGTACCCAATGTCCACTTAACCACGGACATGTGGACAAGTGGAGCAGGGCAGGGTCAGGACTATATGACTGTGACAGCCCACTGGGTAGATGTATGGACTCCCGCCGCAAGAACAGCAGCGGCGGCACCAGTAGCAGCATCTCGCAAACGCCAACTCTTTCCTAGGCAGGCTACGCTTTGTATCACCGCTTTCCAGAATACGCACACAGCTGAAAACCTCTTACGGCAACTGAGGAAGATCATCGCGGAATGGCTTACCCCAATTGGACTCTCCTGTGGATTTGTGGCATCGGACAACGCCAGCAATATTGTGTGTGCATTAAATCTGGGCCAATTCCAGCACGTCCCATGTTTTGCACATACCTTGAATTTGGTGGTGCAGAATTTTTTAAAAAACGACAGGGGCGTGCAAGAGATGCTGTCGGTGGCCAGAAGAATTGCGGGACACTTTCGGCGTACAGGCACCACGTACAGAAAACTGGAGCACCACCAAAAACTACTGAACCTGCCCTGCCATCATCTGAAGCAAGAAGTGGTAACGAGGTGGAATTCAACCCTCTATATGCTTCAGAGGTTGGAGGAGCAGCAAAAGGCCATTCAAGCCTATACAATTGAGCACGATATAGTAGGTGGAATGCACCTGTCTCAAGTGCAGTGGAGAATGATTTCAACGTTGTGCAAGGTTCTGATGCCCTTTGAACTTGCCACACGTGAAGTCAGTTCAGACACTGCCAGCCTGAGTCAGGTCATTCCCCTCATCAGGCTTTTGCAGAAGAAGCTGGAGGCATTGAAGGAGGAGCTAACACGGAGCGATTCCGCTAGGCATGTGGGACTTGTGGATGCAGCCCTTAATTCGCTTAACAAGGATTCACGGGTGGTCAATCTGTTGAAATCAGAGCACTACATTTTGGCCACCGTGCTCGATCCTAGATTTAAAGCCTACCTTGGATCTCTCTTTCCGGCAGACACAGGTCTGCTGGGGTTGATAGACCTGCTGGTGACAAAATTGTCAAGTCAAGCGGAACGCGACCTGTCAACATCTCCTCCTTCACATTCTCCCGCAACTGGGGGTGCGAGGAAAAGGCTCAGAATTCCGAGCCCACCCGCTGGCGGTGATGCAGGGCAGTCTGGAGCGACTGCTGATGCTGACATCTGGTCCGGACTGAAGGACCTGACAACGATTACGGACATGTCGTCTACTGTCACTGCATATGATTCTCTCAACATTGATAGAATGGTGGAGGATTATATGAGAGACTGCATCCAAGTAGGCACGTCACACAGTCCGTACTTATACTGGCAGGAAAAAGAGGCAATTTGGAGGCCCTTGCACAAACTGGCTTTATTCTACCTAAGTTGCCCTCCCACAAGTGTGTACTCCGAAAGAGTGTTTAGTGCCGCCGCTCACCTTGTCAGCAATCGGCGTACGAGGTTACATCCAGAAAATGTGGAGAAGATGATGTTCATTAAAATGAATTATAATCAATTCCTCCGCGGAGACATTGACCAGCAGCAATTGCCTCCACAAAGTACACAGGGAGCTGAGATGGTGGATTCCAGTGGGGACGAATTGATAATCTGTGAGGAGGGGGATGTACACGGTGATATATCGGAGGGTGAAGATGAGGTGGACATCTTGCCTCTGTAGAGCCAGTTTGTGCAAGGAGAGATTAATTGCTTCTTTTTTGGGGGGGGTCCAAACCAACCCGTCATATCAGTCACAGTCGTGTGGCAGACCCTGTCACTGAAATGATCGGTTGGTTAAAGTGTGCATGTCCTGTTTTGTTTATACAACATAAGGGTGGGTGGGAGGGCCCAAGGATAATTCCATCTTGCACCTCTTTTTTCTTTTCTTTTTCTTTGCATCATGTGCTGATTGGGGAGGGTTTTTTGGAAGGGACATCCTGCGTGACACTGCAGTGCCACTCCTAGATGGGCCCGGTGTTTGTGTCGGCCACTAGGGTCGCTAATCTTACTCACACAGCTACCTCATTGCGCCTCTTTTTTTCTTTGCGTCATGTGCTGTTTGGGGAGGGTTTTTTGGAAGGGACATCCTGCGTGACACTGCAGTGCCACTCCTAGATGGGCCCGGTGTTTGTGTCGGCCACTAGGGTCGCTAATCTTACTCACACAGCTACCTCATTGCGCCTCTTTTTTTCTTTGCGTCATGTGCTGTTTGGGGAGGGTTTTTTGGAAGGGACATCCTGCATGACACTGCAGTGCCACTCCTAGATGGGCCCGGTGTTTGTGTCGGCCACTAGGGTCTCTAATCTTACTCACACAGCTACCTCATTGCGCCTCTTTTTTTCTTTGCGTCATGTGCTGTTTGGGGAGGGTTTTTTGGAAGGGACATCCTGCGTGACACTGCAGTGCCACTCCTAGATGTGCCCGGTGTTTGTGTCGGCCACTAGGGTCGCTAATCTTACTCACACAGCTACCTCATTGCGCCTCTTTTTTTCTTTGCGTCATGTGCTGTTTGGGGAGGGTTTTTTGGAAGGGCCATCCTGCGTGACACTGCAGTGCCACTCCTAGATGGGCCCGGTGTTTGTGTCGGCCACTAGGGTCGCTAATCTTACTCACACAGCTACCTCATTGCGCCTCTTTTTTTCTTTGCGTCATGTGCTGTTTGGGGAGGGTTTTTTGGAAGGGACATCCTGCGTGACACTGCAGTGCCACTCCTAGATGGGCCCGGTGTTTGTGTCGGCCACTAGGGTCGCTAATCTTACTCACACAGTCAGCTACCTCATTGCGCCTCTTTTTTTCTTTGCGTCATGTGCTGTTTGGGGAGGGTTTTTTGGAAGGGACATCCTGCGTGACACTGCAGTGCCACTCCTAGATGGGCCCGGTGTTTGTGTCGGCCACTAGGGTCGCTAATCTTACTCACACAGCTACCTCATTGCGCCTCTTTTTTTCTTTGCGTCATGTGCTGTTTGGGGAGGGTTTTTTGGAAGGGACATCCTGCGTGACACTGCAGTGCCACTCCTAGATGGGCCCGGTGTTTGTGTCGGCCACTAGGGTCGCTAATCTTACTCACACAGCTACCTCATTGCGCCTCTTTTTTTCTTTGCGTCATGTGCTGTTTGGGGAGGGTTTTTTGGAAGGGACATCCTGCGTGACACTGCAGTGCCACTCCTAGATGGGCCCGGTGTTTGTGTCGGCCACTAGGGTCGCTTATCTTACTCACACAGCGACCTCGGTGCAAATTTTAGGACTAAAAATAATATTGTGAGGTGTGAGGTATTCAGAATAGACTGAAAATGAGTGTAAATTATGGTTTTTGAGGTTAATAATACTTTGGGATCAAAATGACCCCCAAATTCTATGATTTAAGCTGTTTTTTAGTGTTTTTGGAAAAAAACACCCGAATCCAAAACACACCCGAATCCGACAAAAATAATTCGGTGAGGTTTTGCCAAAACGCGTTCGAACCCAAAACACGGCCGCGGAACCAAACCCAAAACCAAAACCCGAAAAATTTCAGGCGCTCATCTCTAGTTACCACTTCTTGCTTCAGATGATGGCAGGGCAGGTTCAGTAGTTTTTGGTGGTGCTCCAGTCTTCTGTACGTGGTGCCTGTACGCCGAAAGTGTCCCGCAATTTTTCTGGCCACCGACAGCATCTCTTGCACGCCCCTGTCGTTTTTTAAAAAATTCTGCACCACCAAATTCAAGGTATGTGCAAAACATGGGACGTGCTGGAATTTGCCCATATTTAATGCACACACAATATTGCTGGCGTTGTCCGATGCCACAAATCCACAGGAGAGTCCAATTGGGGTAAGCCATTCCGCGATGATCTTCCTCAGTTGCCGTAAGAGGTTTTCAGCTGTGTGCGTATTCTGGAAAGCGGTGATACAAAGCGTAGCCTGCCTAGGAAAGAGTTGGCGTTTGCGAGATGCTGCTACTGGTGCCGCCGCTGCTGTTCTTGCGGCGGGAGTCCATACATCTACCCAGTGGGCTGTCACAGTCATATAGTCCTGACCCTGCCCTGCTCCACTTGTCCACATGTCCGTGGTTAAGTGGACATTGGGTACAACTGCATTTTTTAGGACACTGGTGAGTCTTTTTCTGACGTCCGTGTACATTCTCGGTATCGCCTGCCTAGAGAAGTGGAACCTAGATGGTATTTGGTAACGGGGGCACACTGCCTCAATAAATTGTCTAGTTCCCTGTGAACTAACGGCGGATACCGGACGCACGTCTAACACCAACATAGTTGTCAAGGACTCAGTTATCCGCTTTGCAGTAGGATGACTGCTGTGATATTTCATCTTCCTCGCAAAGGACTGTTGAACAGTCAATTGCTTACTGGAAGTAGTACAAGTGGGCTTACGACTTCCCCTCTGGGATGACCATCGACTCCCAGCGGCAACAACAGCAGCGCCAGCAGCAGTAGGCGTTACACGCAAGGATGCATCGGAGGAATCCCAGGCAGGAGAGGACTCGTCAGAATTGCCAGTGACATGGCCTGCAGGACTATTGGCATTCCTGGGGAAGGAGGAAATTGACACTGAGGGAGTTGGTGGGGTAGTTTGCGTGAGCTTGGTTACAAGAGGAAGGGATTTACTGGTCAGTGGACTGCTTCCGCTGTCACCCAAAGTTTTTGAACTTGTCACTGACTTATTATGAATGCGCTGCAGGTGACGTATAAGGGAGGATGTTCCGAGGTGGTTAACGTCCTTACCCCTACTTATTACAGCTTGACAAAGGGAACACACGGCTTGACACCTGTTGTCCGCATTTCTGGTGAAATACCTCCACACCGAAGAGCTGATTTTTTTGGTATTTTCACCTGGCATGTCAACGGCCATATTCCTCCCACGGACAACAGGTGTCTCCCCGGGTGCCTGACTTAAACAAACCACCTCACCATCAGAATCCTCCTGGTCAATTTCCTCCCCAGCGCCAGCAACACCCATATCCTCCTCATCCTGGTGTACTTCAACACTGACATCTTCAATCTGACTATCAGGAACTGGACTGCGGGTGCTCCTTCCAGCACTTGCAGGGGGAGTGCAAATGGTGGAAGGCGCATGCTCTTCACGTCCAGTGTTGGGAAGGTCAGGCATCGCAACCGACACAATTGGACTCTCCTTGTGGATTTGGGATTTCAAAGAACGCACAGTTCTTTGCGGTGCTTTTGCCAGCTTGAGTCTTTTCAGTTTTCTAGCGAGAGGCTGAGTGCTTCCATCCTCATGTGAAGCTGAACCACTAGCCATGAACATAGGCCAGGGCCTCAGCCGTTCCTTGCCACTCCGTGTGGTAAATGGCATATTGGCAAGTTTACGCTTCTCCTCCGACAATTTTATTTTAGGTTTTGGAGTCCTTTTTTTACTGATATTTGGTGTTTTGGTTTTGACATGCTCTGTACTATGCCATTGGGCATCGGCCTTGGCAGACGACGTTGCTGGCATTTCATCGTCTCGGCCATGACTAGTGGCAGCAGCTTCAGCACGAGGTGGAAGTGGATCTTGATCTTTCCCTAATTTTGGAACCTCAACATTTTTGTTCTCCATATTTTAATAGGCACAACTAAAAGGCACCTCAGGTAAACAATGGAGATGGATGGATTGGATACTAGTATACAATTATGGACGGGCTGCCGAGTGCCGACACAGAGGTAGCCACAGCCGTGAACTACCGCACTGTACTGTGTCTGCTGCTAATATATAGACTGGTTGATAAAGAGATAGTATACTCGTAACTAGTATGTATGTATAAAGAAAGAAAAAAAAACCACGGTTAGGTGGTATATACAATTATGGACGGGCTGCCGAGTGCCGACACAGAGGTAGCCACAGCCGTGAACTACCGCACTGTACTGTGTCTGCTGCTAATATATAGACTGGTTGATAAAGAGATAGTATACTCGTAACTAGTATGTATGTATAAAGAAAGAAAAAAAAACCACGGTTAGGTGGTATATACAATTATGGACGGGCTGCCGAGTGCCGACACAGAGGTAGCCACAGCCGTGAACTACCGCACTGTACTGTGTCTGCTGCTAATATATAGACTGGTTGATAAAGAGATAGTATACTCGTAACTAGTATGTATGTATAAAGAAAGAAAAAAAAACCACGGTTAGGTGGTATATACAATTATGGACGGGCTGCCGAGTGCCGACACAGAGGTAGCCACAGCCGTGAACTACCGCACTGTACTGTGTCTGCTGCTAATATATAGACTGGTTGATAAAGAGATAGTATACTCGTAACTAGTATGTATGTATAAAGAAAGAAAAAAAAACCACGGTTATGTGGTATATACAATTATGGACGGGCTTCCGAGTGCCGACACAGAGGTAGCCACAGCCGTGAACTACCGCACTGTACTGTGTCTGCTGCTAATATATAGACTGGTTGATAAAGAGATAGTATATTACTCGTAACTAGTATGTATGTATAAAGAAAGAAAAAAAAACCACGGTTAGGTCACTGGTATATACAATTATGGACGGGCTGCCGAGTGCCGACACAGAGGTAGCCACAGCCGTGAACTACCGCACTGTACTGTGTCTGCTGCTAATATAGACTGGTTGATAAAGAGATAGTATACTACTAATATTATATACTGGTGGTCAGGTCACTGGTCACTAGTCACACTGGCAGTGGCACTCCTGCAGCAAAAGTGTGCACTGTTTAATTTTAATATAATATTATGTACTCCTGGCTCCTGCTATAACCTATAACTGGCACTGCAGTAGTGCTCCCCAGTCTCCCCCACAATTATAAGCTGTGTGAGCTGAGCAGTCAGACAGATATATAATATATATAGATGATGCAGCACACTGGCCTGAGCCTGAGCAGTGCACACAGATATGGTATGTGACTGACTGAGTCACTGTGTGTATCGCTTTTTTCAGGCAGAGAACGGATATATTAAATAAACTGCACTGTGTGTCTGGTGGTCACTCACTATATAATATATTATGTAGTACTCCTGGCTCCTGCTATAACCTATAACTGGCACTGCAGTAGTGCTCCCCAGTCTCCCCCACAATTATAAGCTGTGTGAGCTGAGCAGTCAGACAGATATATATAATATTATATATAGATAATAGATGATGCAGCACACTGGCCTGAGCCTGAGCAGTGCGCACAGATATGGTATGTGACTGAGTCACTGTGTGCTGTGTATCGCTTTTTTCAGGCAGAGAACGGATTATATTATGTACTCCTGGCTCCTGCTATAACCTATAACTGGCACTGCAGTAGTGCTCCCCAGTCTCCCCCACAATTATAAGCTGTGTGAGCTGAGCAGTCAGACAGATATATATAATATTATATATAGATAATAGATGATGCAGCACACTGGCCTGAGCCTGAGCAGTGCACACAGATATGGTATGTGACTGAGTCACTGTGTGCTGTGTATCGCTTTTTTCAGGCAGAGAACGGATTATAAATAAAAGTGGTGGTCACTGGTCACTATCAGCAAAACTCTGCACTGTACACTACTGAGTACTCCTAATGCTCCCCAAAATTAGTCTCTCTAATCTATTCTAATTCTAAACGGAGAGGACGCCAGCCACGTCCTCTCCCTATCAATCTCAATGCACGTGTGAAAATGGCGGCGACGCGCGGCTCCTTATATAGAATCCGAGTCTCGCGATAGAATCCGAGCCTCGCGAGAATCCGACAGCGTCATGATGACGTTCGGGCGCGCTCGGGTTAACCGAGCAAGGCGGGAAGATCCGAGTCGCTCGGACCCGTGAAAAAAAACATGAAGTTCGTGCGGGTTCGGATTCAGAGAAACCGAACCCGCTCATCTCTAGTGTTTGTGAGAGGTTTCAGTTGGGGAATTAGAGTTCATACACTAATTAAATGTTTTCATATTGAGAACTACATCTCCCAGCATATACAGTGTGCTGGGGATGCTAACAAGCTTTATTTAAAAGTTTAAAAAACATTGGCCCTCATTCCGAGTTGATCGGTCGCAAGGCGAATTTAGCAGAGTTACACACGCTAAGCCGCCGCCTACTGGGAGTGTATCTTAGCATCTTAAAATTGCGACCGATGTATTCGCAATATTGCGATCACAAACTACTTAGCAGTTTTAGAGTAGCTCCACACTTACTCTGCCTGTGCGATCAGTTCAGTGCTTGTCGTTCCTGGTTTGACGTCACAAACACACCCAGCGTTCGCCCAACCACTCCCCCGTTTCTCCGGCCACTCCTGCATTTTTTCCGGAAACGGTAGCGTTTTCAGCCACACGCCCATAAAACGCCGTGTTTCCGCCCAGTAACACCCATTTCCTGTCAATCACATTACGATCGCCGGAGCGATGAAAAAGCCGTGAGTAAAAATACTGTCTTCATTGTTAAATTACTTGGCGCAGTCGCAGTGCGAATATTGCGCATGCGTACTAAGCGGATTTTCAT
Source organism: Pseudophryne corroboree (assembly GCF_028390025.1). NCBI lineage: Eukaryota > Metazoa > Chordata > Amphibia > Anura > Myobatrachidae > Pseudophryne > Pseudophryne corroboree. Next base: position 178,899 of record NW_026968006.1, on the reverse strand, counting down.
TGCGATGCGATGAAAAATACCGAGCGAACGACTCGGAATGAGGGCCATTGCTTTTATGACTGCAATGGTGAAAAAGGGAGAGCTATAAATCAATTTATCAGTGAATGATCGCAGTTTGAGCTGTTACATTTTACTGAACCACCTATCCCTCCACACTCACTACCTGTCCTCAGGATACATTTACCATCCCGGCAGACGGTATACCGGCGGTCATTTGACCGATGTTGGAATCCTGACACCACTTGGGAGACTGGTGCCGGCACACAGACAGCCAACATCCCGAAGGCGAGTATTGGAGGGAGGGTTAGGACCGGGGGAGGGGGTGTTAGGGAAGGCACTAGGAGGGGGGGGGGTTAGTCCTAGCTGCCACCCCCTGAGGGTTAGCACTATCCGCCACCCCCCCAGAGGGTTAGGATTAGGATTAGGTATCATGTGACTGCTGGAATCCCGAGCGCCGGATGCCATACCCAACCCCCTTTACTTTTTCAGGCATTTCTATCTCTCCTCTCTCTATGGTGTTCCGATTGCCCACTTTCCCTTGTGCTTTTCTCTCTCTCTCCTTTGTTTAGAGCATCAGTTTCTGTAGTCCACTTTATCCTTATTTTTTCCAGTGTTTCACTATCTCTCTGATGTAATGAGGATGTATGGTCTAGAGGGATCAGTAATGCATTGTACTGTATAGAGGCGTCAGGGATGTAGCGTAGGGTATAGAGGCGTCAGGGATGTAGCGTAGGTTATAGAGGCATCAGGAATGTAGCGTAGGGAATAGAGGCATCACGGATGTAGCGTAGGGTATAGAAGCGTCAGGGATGTAGCATAGGGAATAGAGGCGTCAGGGATGTAGCGTAGGGAATAGAGGCGTCAGGGATTTAGCTTAGGGAATATAGGCATCAGGGATGTACTAGCAGGTATATAGAGGTCAGTGTACTGTATAGAGGGGTCAGTAATGCAGTGATGGTTATAGAAAGGTCAGTGATGTAGTGTAGGGTATAGAGGGGTCAGTTATGTAGTGTGGGGTAAAGAGGGGTCAGTAAAGATACTAAGCTGAAGTACTTAGAACACTTCTTGAATTAAGACACAACCTGCAAGAAAAAGTATGCAATATGGGTGAAAAGGCAAATGTCAGAGGTCTGATACAAGTGACCAGCTCCACACCTTGCACCACATAGCGTTATGTTAAACTGGGATATGTTCTTTTTTGGTGTGTGTGTGTGTGTGTGTGTGTGTGTGTATATGTGTGTGTGTGTGTGGGGGGGGGGGGTGCCAAAGGAAATTTTTGCCATTGGCTCCTTTGGTCTAGAACCAGCCCTGATCACAAAATATTTTTGTCTGAGCAGACTGGACACTGATCAGCGTTGGCTCATTCTCAGCCCCCCGCCCAGCCTCTGCTGCCAACAGACTGCTATTAGCTAGTTAACCTTCTGCCTTCCCTATCTATGACACAGACTGCTGCTAATGCTACCAGAATGTTCCCAGTGGCTTCACACCAACAGTGAATCCCAGCCGATGATGTAGGGCAGCGTGTGGGGGAGGGGGTCAGTTGCTGTGGCTCCAACATGGTAACCGCCAATGGACTGCAATGCTTTATCGAAAGGGGGGGCGCCAGTCCCTTACTTTGCCAGGGGTGCTTGGACCCCTAGCTACACCTCTGTTGACCCTAACCGATACCCCTAAACTAACCATAATTCCTGCAGTAAAAATCCATGTTTCTATGTATATAGGGGGTCATTCTGAGTTGATCGCTTGCTGCCGTTGTTCGCTGCGTAGCAATCAGTTGAAAAAAAATGGCTAATCTGTGCATGCGCATGCTCCGTAATGTGCATGCGCATCGTACGGGTACAAAGTCCATTGTGGTTTTGCACTAGTTCTAGCGATTAATCCAATCACAGAACAGGCCACAAGGAGATTGACAGAAAGAGGGCGTTTCTGGGTGTCAACTGACCGTTTTCAGGGAGTGCTTGGAAAAATGCAGGCGTGGCAGAAGAAATGCAGACGTGGCTGGGCATTCGCTGGATGGGTGTGTGACATCAAAAGCCGTCCCTCGGTTGTTAGAATCAACGCACACGAAGTGTAACTACAGTGCTGGTCTTATTTTGAAACGATTTTGCAGGCGCTCTGCTGCTCAAGTGTTCGCACTTCTCCAAAGTGAATATACACTCTCCAGTGGGCAGCGACAATGCGTTTGCATGGCTGCTAAAAACTGCTAGCGAGCAATCAACTCAGAATGACCCCCATAGTGTATTGCAAGAAAATATCTGTAAATCCAATGGTACCGTAAGTGCGGTATATACTCGCACTTCTTTGCGGGGTGAGAACATCTCCCCTAAGTGAAGTCAGCCCTATGAATAGAGTTTGTGTGATCCCTGTGCAGCAGTCACAGAAAGGGTTCATCTCTGCAGTTTGTCACTCAAATTACATTGCTGCATTTTTTCTAGAAGTGGATCTGAGAGCTGTTACCCGCAGACCAGCTACAATAATTATCCTGGGTACTCACTAGACCAGTGGTTCTCAAACTGCACCCTGGGGTGCCTCAGGACACTTGCAGGGGTGCCTTGGATTGGTGGTCCAGGACCAATTCAAAATATTTATAGTTAGTGTTATAGGCAAAACCAGTGCTGTTGGCTGGCAATCATAACATATGTGCACAAGCAGAAGCAAATCCTGTCCCCTACCAAAGGGCCAGTGCTAGGGTGTTTGGCGCCTCCCTGCAAACTATTAATTTGGGCCCTCTCTCCAATACTTAATAAAGGGACAGTGCGCTCCTTAAAAAAAGAAGGTGTGGTATCACAAGGAAGGGGCATGGCCACACAATAGCACCCCAAATCAAAATACGCCACACAGTAGCACTATCTTATTGTCATTACACCGCATGTAATAATAATAATAATAATAATAATAATAATACCCACAGTCGCAGTGCCCTTTATACACATAACCACCATATCAGTGCAGCTTACACACATAATGCCAACAGTAGCAGTGCCCCTTCTACACATGCCCACGGTGGCAATCCTTTACATGGCAAATATCAACCTGGTTTTGCCATGTAAAGGATTGCCACTTTAAAAAACAAACAATAAAAAAAAAAAAAACAACAGGAAAAAACACAAAATCTCTCACTTTCTGATTCTCACACCCTATTACATTCCTCCCTATATATTTAAATGTTTCTATTACTGTATGTTCCCTCTTCCCTTCTCCAAACTATACACATCAACATTTTTTAGTATTTCCAGGTAAGTTTTGTGATGTAGGCCATGCACAATTTTAGTTGCCCTAATGTATTTACAGCCTTCTGGAGATATGGCTTCTGGAACTGAACACAGGATTCTAAATGTGGCTGTACCAAGGACCTATACAGTGGCATTACAGGTTGAGTATCCCTTATCCAAAATGCTTGGGACCAGAGGAATTTTGGATATCGGATTTTTCTGTATTTTGGAATAATTGCATACCATAACGAGATATTATGGTGATGGGACCTAAATCTAAGCACAGAATGCATTTATGTTTCATATACACCTTATACACACAGCCTGAAGGTCATTTTAGCCAATATTTTTTATAACTTTGTGCATTAAACAAAGTGTGTGTACATTCACAGAATTCATTCATGTGTCATATACACCTTATACACACAGTCTGAAGTTCATTTAATACAATATTTTTAATAACTTTGAGTATTAAACAAAGTTTGTGTACACTGAGCCATCAAAACACAAAGGTTTCACTATCTCAGTCTCACTCAAAAAAGTCTGTATTTCGGAATATTCCGTATTTCGGAATATTTGGATATGGGATACTCAACCTGTATTACTTTTTTCTGCTACTGGTTCTTTAACCTATGCAAACAAGCATCTGACTTGCCTTTCCTATTGCTTTGTTACATTGCTCACCTGAAATAGTAATACTTAGATAGCTTTCCTCTTGCCATTATAATGCCCTTAATATTATAGTTAGCCTTTGCATTTTTGCACGTGTGTAATGATTTTGCATTTTTTGGCATTAAATGTTGCCATGTTCTTGACCATTCCTCTAGTCCAGGGGCAGAACTGCCAGAGACAACGGAGTCAGTTGCCGCCGGGCTCCAGCCCTGAAGGGGCTCCAGCCCTAAAGGGGCTTCCTCCATTGCCCCCCGGCTGTTACGTGCCCTTCCTACTAAATAGACAAAGGCGCTACCAGCAGGGTCTCGCAGTTTGTACATTCCATGCCGTAACACCCTTCTTTCCACCTTTTTCAAGACCCATCCCAGCAGCCTCGCCGCTGCCACCACCGCTAGCTGCAGCACTGCCAGCGGTGGGGTGCCCCTGCTTCTTCTCACACCACAGATAGCTGGGCAGCACTGCAACTGCCTGCCTGATTGCTCCGCCCCCTTCCGGCTCCCAAGCACCTCTGCTGCCCAGTGATCCAGGTGCCTGCTGCTAGGAAGAAGTGGCCGAGCTTCAGCAAGCGAGTCTGGACACTGGCGGAGGAAGCCATGATAACCAGATAATGGGGAGTGGAGAGCCAGTTCCAAGGTAATACTTTATACAGCTGGTTGAGATCCTGGTCGGTGGATATGGATTCCAAGAAAACCCTGGAGGTGCTTCCTTTCAAGGGAGACACTCTCTTTGGAGAAGACCTCAATAAGATTGTAGCTGATCTGGCTACTGCTAAAACAGCTTGCCTACCTCGTATGACTCCTACCACGCAGAAGGCTAAAAGTACTTTCCCTTGGCCCTTTCATCCCTCAGGTAAAGCGTACCCAAGGTCAGGCATACCCAAAGCAAGCTCATGCTTCCAGACCTGCCAAGCCCAGACTGAAGCAAGCCTGGGCTGCCCATCAGCCTGCTTCCAAAACGGACAAGCCTGCCGCATGACGGTGCAGGCCTCCCTCTGGGGGATCCCAGGGTGGGGGGCCCGACTTCTAGGTTTGGCATAGAAAGGTATAATTCTAAGCTAGAGAATTCTGTTTGGAGCTCACCTTGTACTTTGTGAAGAAATAATCAGCATTGTGGCTGAGCAGATACATGTAGTGTGTGGCTGCAAACTGCATGGATCTGCTGCGTTGTAATGCTGATACTTTTTTTTTGCAAAGTACCAATAGCTTCATATAATGTTCACAATTTTTATGCAGGATCAAATAGCTCAATAGGTAGGGTGTTTGATTAGAATTCAACAGGTTATAGGTTTGAATCCTGGGTATGGTAGTTTGAGATGTGTTATTTAATAAAGTATGTTGTTCTGACTGCTGGGATATCATACTAAATAAATGGAGTTGATCAATTTTTTTTTTATTTTTTTTTTAAACTAGGGACAATTTCCAGATACTTTTCTTTATAACTGAGATTGCCCCCTGGAACTTCACATCAGTTGACAACTATGCATGAGTGGGCAGTCCTTGCTCTGGATCTGCCCACCCATTTATGTGCCGTCATAAAAGAAAGCACAACTGACAGTTATCCTGGGCGTACACTACACAATTATCTGTCAGGCTATCTATCCAGTCCGGATGGATGGAATGAAAATCTGGTAATGTATAGTAGCAAATGTCAATTAACCATTTGCTCCCAAACACTAGAAAAGTGGTCAAAAATGGTCATTACACAAATTGGTTAAACCCAAAATTTAACCAATTTGTTTAGGGGACCATGTTTGTCCATTTTCTAGTGTTTGAGAGTAAATCGTTGATGGTCATTTGCTCACATAGATAACCGGATTTCTATTCCAACCAGCCAGTGTTGGAGATATGGTCTGCCAGATTACATAATGCATACCAGAGCCATAACTAGACTTTTTGGTGCCCTGTGACAGAGAATTATATGCCCCCCCCCTCCCCTCCCCATTTTTGCAATATGGACAAAAGGCGCATGCCTTGTGGGGAAGGGGCATAACAAGATTGGTCTCAGAGAAAGCACATGAGATATGAAGATATATCTAGTATACTTGACACTCAATGGTTTGTGGTATTGCCGGGGTGCCCTCCTTAAATGCATATACAGTCACACATGGCGTGTTTGTGCAAATGGCATATCAGCAGTCAGCACTAACTGGTGACATGCCATTTGTAAAAGTAAGCCATGTGTGACTAATATATAAACATACTTTATTAAATAACACCTCAAACTATCATACCCAGGATTCAAATCTATAACCTGTTGAATTCTAATCAAACACCCTACCCATTGAGCTACTTGATCCTGCATCTATTCTAACCTCCAAAAACAGATTCAGTTGCATTTTCCAGCGTGTTTTGTTTGCGCCTTTGCAAATGTCTTACATTGACAAACTTATTTAGTACTATTTTGCAAATAGGGTTACATTGTCGCAACATTGTGTTCCCTAATTGCTTGATTTTTTAAATGCAACAATTGATAAAGACACCTGATAATTGCTCTGTGGAGTGTTATTTTGTGTCTACTTCTTATCTACATTTAATTCCCTACCTCTAATCAAGGCATTTTTAAATGCTGGGGGCTGCCAGGACGTGAGGCCTACCTAGACTTTAGATCGGAATTTGAATGTACTTGTGAACTAACTTAATTTCCTACTTCTAAATTCATTCCTAAATTCACTACTTACATTAATCCTGTAGTTGGGCATTTTGAGCCTTCAATTGTGGGTATTGTTTTGTGTCCAGACCAGCAGCTGGTGGTGTGCATTTGCTGGAAAGGCATCGAAGACCTCCGATATGCTGCATCTCCTGATGTGTGTCTCCCTCAAGTGGCTGTCAGCAAATGCATGCTAGACACCCCATTCCAAGCTGATTGTGACATCACGGAACATGCATCATAGAACAGGCATCCTAGAATATGGGTCTTCAACCTGCGACCCTCCAGCTGCTGTGGAACTACATATACCAGCATGCCCTGCCTCAGTTTTAGCATACCTTAATAGCAAAACTGTGGCAGGGCATGCTGGGATGTGTAGTTTCACAGCAGCTGGAGGGCCACAGGATGAAGACCCATGTGCTAGAGCCAAGCCGCAGGTACATTGAATGCTAGCAAGCTGAATGTTTAAATCCTTTTTGTTCCGCAGCATTCCAATGCGGAAGATTCCATGGAACCAGAGATTATTCCATTGAGAAGGACATGCTGTCTGGATGACTGCACTGTGCAAATTAAATCACGGAGCCAGTTGGCTTGTGGGTGGCTCTGGTGACTGGGTGGTTGGGTGGGCGGTGTGTCAGAGGTGGAGCACATGCAAATGAATGTGTATCATCCTGCTAGTGAGAGTGAAAACTCATGCAGGAGTGTGCCTGCTTGTCAGTGGGTTATGCACCTTGCCAGGCGTCAAATCTACATGGAGCAGCTTGAGGGGACAAGAGCAGGTTTGCAAAATATAGATAGAAGAGCATATATGCTGGCGCATTCTCCATGATTGTGTCAGCTTATGTTTTGGTGCACTGCACTTTCCTCCACTAAGTTTTAGCCATTTTGGTTAAACGCAAGTGTAGTTGCTTCTCGCCCTTTTGGCTGTGATCTTGTATCGTGGTTGAAGAGTCTGCTGGAGGGATTGTTTTCTTCATTGACGAGAGACTAAAGATATTACAGGATGGAAGGCTTGGGAACACTATCTGTTTTTCAGTTGTGGAAGAGTTGAAAGACAGCTTTTCCTTGCCAATATCTCTCTTTTGCAAAGAGCTACGCATTGGAAAATTCAGGGCTATACCGTGTAGATGAAGCACTAACAGGAGGCTTTAAAATTTTCATTCTAGTTTCCTTCGTTTGGGAGAAAAATGCAAAGGTACAAGACAGCTTTTCCTTGCCAATATCTCTCTTTTGTAAAGAGCTGCACATTGGAAAATTCAGGGCTATGCCGTGTAGATGATGGCCTAACAGGAGGCTTTAAAATTTTCTTTCTAGTGTCCTTCGTTTGGGAGAAAAATGCAAAGGTACAAGACAGCTTTTCCTTGCCAATATCTCTCTTTTGCAAAGAGCTGCGCATTGGAAAATTCAGGGCTATGCCGTGTAGATGATGGCCTAACAGGAGGCTTTAAAATTTTCTTTCTAGTGTCCTTCGTTTGGGAGAAAAATGCAAAGGTACAAGACAGCTTTTCCTTGCCAATATCTCTCTTTTGCAAAGAGCTACGCATTGGAAAATTCAGGGCTATACCGTGTAGATGAAGCACTAACAGGAGGCTTTAAAATTTTCATTCTAGTGTCCTTCGTTTGGGAGAAAAATGCAAAGGTAGCTTGTGCCATCACCACTCTGCTCCTTGTGCCGCCTTGGCGGTTTACATGAGCCACTGCGGTGACGTTGACTGACTGGATCAGAACCGGTTGGTCGCAAAGTAAGGTCTCCGCTTGACGTAGGGCATTGTATATGGCCCCTAGTTTCAGGATGTTGATGTGAAGACAAGTCTCTTGACTTGACCAAAGACCTTGGAAATTTCTTCCCTGTGTGACTGCTCCCCAACCTTGGAGGCTTGCATCTGTGGTCACCAGGATCCAGTCCTGAATGCCGAATCTGCGTCACTCGAGAAGGTGAGCACTCTGCAGCCACCACAGGAGTGATACCCTGACCCTGGGGGACAGGGTGATCAACCAATGCATCTGTAAATGTGACCTAGACCACTTGTCCAGTAGGTCCCATTGGAAAGTCCTCGCATGGAACCTGCCGAATGGAATGGCTTTGTATGATGCCACCATCTTTCCCAGGACTCGAGTGCAGTGATGCACTGACACAAGTTTTGGTTTCAATAGGTTCCTGACAAGAGTCATGAGTTCCTGGGCCTTTTCTATCGGGAGATAAACCCTCTTCTGGTCTGTGTCCAGAATCATGCCCAAGAAAGACAGACGAGTCGTAGGAACCAACTGCGACTTTGGGATATTGAAAATCCAGCCGTGTTGCTGTAACACTTTCAGTGAAAGTGATACGCTGTTCAGCAACTGCTCTCTTGATCTCGCTTTTATGAGATCGCTCAAGTACGGGATAATTGTGACACATTGCTTGCGCAGGAGAACCATAATTTCCACCATTACCTTGGTGAAAATTCTCTGGGCCGTGCAGAGACCAAACAGCAACGTCTGAAATTGGCAATGACAGTCCTGTACCGCAAATCTGAGGTACGACTGATGAGATGGATAAATTTGGACATGAAGGTATGCATCCTGTACACAAATGCGGACAACAGGTGTCAAGCCGTGTGTTGCCTTTGTCAAGCTGTAATAAGTAGGGGTAAGGACGTTAACCACCTCAGAACATCCTCCCTTATACGTCACCTGCAGCGCATTAATCATAAGTCAGTGACAAGTTCAAAAACTTTGGATGACAGCGGAAGCAGTCCACTGACCACTAAATCCCTTCCTCTTGTAACCAAGCTCCTGCAAACCACACCACCAACTCCCTCAGTGTCAATTTCCTCCTTAGACAGGAGAGCCAATAGTCCTGCAGGCCATGTCACTGGCAAGTCTGACGAGTCCTCTCCTGCCTGGGATTCCTCCGATGCATCCTTGAGTGTAACGCCTACTGGCTGGCGCTGCTGTTGTTGCTGCTGGGAGTCGATCGTCATCCCAGAGGGGAAGTCGGAAGACCACTTGTACTACTTCCAGTAGGCAATTGACTGTCCAACAGTCCTTTGCGAGGAAGATGAAATATCACAGCAGTCATCCTGCTGCAAAGCGGATAACTCAGGTCTTGTCAGCCTGGGTGGTGAGAAACGTGGTTCCGGTATCCATCGTTAATTCAGAGGCAACTAGAGACTTGATTGAGGTACTGTGTCAACGGTACCAAATGCCATCTAGGTTCCATTTCTCTAGGCAGGCGATACCGAAAATGTACACAGACCTCAGAAAAAGAGTCACCAGTGTCCTAAAAAATGCAGTTGTACCCAATGTCCACTAGTCCACATGTCCGTGGTTAAGTGGAGCAGGGCAGACTCAGGACTATATGACTGTGACAGCCCACTGGGTAGATGTATTGCCTCCCGCAGCAAGAACAGCAGCGGCGGCACCAGTAGCAGCATCTCGCAAATGCCAACTCGTTCCTAGGCAGGCTACGCTTTGTATCACCGCTTTCCATAAGAGGCACACAGCTGACAACCTCTTACGGAAACTGAGGAACATCATCGCAGAATGGCTTACCCCAATTTGACTATCCTGGGGATTTGTGACATCGGACAACGCCACCAATATTGTGCGTGCATTACATCTGGGCAAATTCCAGCACGTCCCATGTTTTGCACATACATTGAATTTGGTGGTGCAGAATTATTTAAAAAACGACAGGGGCATGCAAGAGATGCTGTCGGTGGCCCGAAGAATTGCGGGCCACTTTCTGCATTCAGCCACCGCGTGCCGAAGACTGGAGCACCACCAAACATTCCTGAACCTGCCCTGCCATCCTCTGAAGCAAGAGGTGGTAACGAGGTGGAATTCAACCCTCTATATGCTTCAGAGGATGGAGGAGCAGCAAAATGCCATTCAAGCCTATACATCTACCCACGATATAGGCAAAGGAGGGGGAATGCACCTGACTCAAGCGCAGTGGAGAATGATTTCAACGTTGTGCAAGGTTCTGCAATCCTTTGAACTTGCCACACGTGAAGTCAGTTCAGACACTGCCAGCCTGAGTCAGGTTATTCCCCTCATCAGGCTTTTGCAGAAGAAGCTGGAGACATTGAAGGAGGAGCTAAAACAGAGCGATTCCGCTAGGCATGTGGGACTTGTGGATGGAGCCCTTAATTCGCTTAACCAGGATTCAATCTGTTGAAATCAGAGCAATAAATTTTGGCCACCGTGCTCGATCCTAGATTTAAAACCTACATTGTATCTCTCTTTCCTGCAGACACAAGTCTGCAGAGGTTCAAAGACCTGCTGGTGAGAAAATTGTCAAGTCAAGCGGAACGTGACCCGTCAACAGCTCCTCCTTCACATTCTCCCGCAACTGGGGGTGCGAGGAAAAGGCTAAGAATTCCGAGCCCACCCGCTGGCGGTGATGCAGGGCAGTCTGGAGTGAGTGCTGACATCTGGTCCGGACTGAAGGACCTGGCAACGATTACTGACATGTCGTCTACTGTCACTGCATATGATTCTGTCACCTTTGAAAGAATGGTGGAGGATTATATGAGTGACCGCATCCAGGTAGGCACGTCAGACAGTCCGTATGTATACTGGCAGGAAAAAGAGGCAATTTGGAGGCCCTTGCACAAACTGGCTTTATTCTACCTAAGTTGCCCTCCCTCCAGTGTGTACTCCAAAAGAGTGTTTAGTGCAGCCGCTCACCTTGTCAGCAATCGGCGTACGAGGTTACTTCCAGAAAATGTGGAGAAGATGATGATCATCAAAATGAATTATAATCAATTCCTCCGTGGAGACATTCACCAGCAATTGCCTCCAGAAAGTACACAGGGATCTGAGATGGTGGATTCCAGTGGGGACGAATTAATAATCTGTGAGGAGGGCGATGTACACAGTGAAAGGAGTGAGGAATCGGAGGATGATGAGGTGGACATCTTGCCTCTGTAGAGCCAGTTTGTGCAAGGAGAGATTGATTGCTTCTTTTTTGGTGGGGGTCCAAACCAACCAGTCATTTCAGTCAGCCGTGTGGCAGACCCTGTTGCTGAAATGATGGGTTCGTCAATGTTTTTCTTTTCAATCTAAGCCCCTGCAGTTTTCTGTAAGAATCTGCTTCGCTATGATGATCAACAAGTCACAAGGGCAAATACTCAGGGCTGGAGGCGTAGATCTTAGGACCAGCTGCTACAAGCATGGCAAAGGTGTCACTATCATTGGTGACACCCAGAGAGGCAGCGAGGGAGATTGTAATGCAGTGCGCGCAGATAAGCAGCGCAATGGTAAAATGGAGGCATGGTCTCATAGGTAGGGGTGTGGCCTGTTGGCCTGAATCTCCATTTTGTTGCTCCGGGTATCCCGGGGGTTGAGTGCTGCACCCGGGGACTAGTGTGTGAGTGGTGCTGGCTCCTGCACAGTGACAGAAACTGGGTGTTGCACGTAATGTCACAGTGAAACACCCATATTCTGTCACTGAAGAGGAGCCGGCACTTTGGTGTCACCCCCCTTGGCGGGTGACACTCGGGTGTGGGCCGCAACCCCGTTGTGATGCCACTGACCCATGGGAAGCTTTACGTGGCTTACCCATGTGTTAGTAGCCCCAAGCATCTTTTGTGTTAGTCCCTGAAGAAAAACTTCAAATATTTACAAATAAATTTTGTAATCAATGGGCCTAATTCAGTAAGGATTGCAAATTCTGCTAAGTAACAGAATTTGCAATCCTTTGGTTCGCATGCTGGGGCCACCCAGCATGCCGCCTCCCTTCTTGACCACGCTGAAATTGCAGTCGCAGTGCAGTTCAGCGTGATCATAAAAAATGGGTTAGCCTCCTGTTGGTGCAGACTGTATGTGTGCGCAGGAAGCCGCCACCATTTTTGTGATCGCAGCTGCTGCATGTGATGTCATGCAACCGCTCTGACCACGCCTCCTGTTTCTCCGTTGCCGACCCCAATTTGAAGCCCTGCCCACGCACCGCTCCATCTCTGACTTGTAAATGGAGTGTTGCTGACCCCCCCCCCCCCCAGCACCGATTGACAGTCAGAGGCGATCGCATTAACTGCGGGGTGCCGCAGAAAATGCAGGCGCATGCGTATGCTCTTAGCAATTTTTGCAGTTGGACTGCTTATTGCGATTGCAATCCAACCTGAATCAGGCTCTATTACCTATCACAATGCACTGCGGGTAGTACAAAATGGGGTTAATATAAGAGAAAACCCCCCAGAGCTGTGCTCCTTAACTGTCCCTGGTGGCTAGTGGAGCAGCTGCCCAGTAATCAGTGTCCACGCCAGTGCGCACATGGCCCGCCCCCTACAGCCACGCTGGATCACGGTATAGTGTGGGCACAGAAGTCCCTTACCTCCCTTTCATCAGCGGCCTCGTGATCCCGGAGGGCGGTGTGTGTGTGACTGACCTTAGGAAGAAACCGGAGCCTCCGCTGCAGTGACCCAGCAACCAGGGCGCGGGAGTATACTGCGCCGCTGGGAGTGATGGAGCTGCAGTAAAGATGTCTATTAGACCTAGCCTGCTGCAGCCCTTGTAGATTCTTATAAAAAAAAGTTCTTCTTTTCTTGTCAAAATTAATAGCTAAGAATAGGCTGCCTGAGGCAGCCCCCTCTTAAGTGGCCTGCTACTGAAGGCACCAACTACAAACTGAGCTCCCTGTTCATGGAAGCGAGGTTATAGAGGAGGGGGCTCTGAGCATCTTGGGAACAGTCAAAAGCTTTGAGCCTGTTGGTGCCTCAGATCAAGATCCTACTCTACACCCCAATGTGAATCCTTGTGGAGTCCAGTGTACCCCACAGAAGAAATGAATGTGTCACACCCATTGGCAGCAACATTAGAATAGCTGCTGATGGGCACAATTGAGAAAGGAAGGGGGGAAAACATTTGAATCCAGCACATATATGTAATTTGAATATGTAATTTGTACCTTCCTACTTTAAAATGTAATGGATGAACCTCACCCTGTGAGAACTATCTTCATGATCAAGAGATCTCATACGCAAGAAAAGCATGTGCTGGGATAGGGCTGTGGAGGGCGGCTGCTCGGGCACACACCCGTCAAGTTAAGGAGATTCAACTGAGGAAGCACAAGGGAACTGCAGGGAGACCACATATTTTCAGATGAACATGAGAGGGCGGAAGGCTGCCTAATACTGAAGCACCCTCAAACATCAAACCATATGCAACAACTAGTACAAGCATTCCTGGGGAAAGGTCTGCAGCAGACGGATTTGCATACGGTGATGTCATCCAAGCAATGGGCATAGTTGGCTGCAACCCTCGTCTGCATATGAAAAGAGAAAATGGTCACGCAGGGCATGGCGGCCTTTGTGGGGTTGCGCTTGGATGACCCCTAGATCGCTTTATACACCCCCATCAGTGTGGGGCTCATGTTGGCCATGCCCAAGCCCCTGAAGCATTCAAGCTGATTTCTTGCAGCAGCTGGACCCAGTAACAGCTCCAGAGTTGCTCTACAAGACAAGTAAAAGGGTGTGAGCCCTGCAGCACCACCTGTAGTTTGCATACACACATATATAGGACAGCATCTCTTATATGCCCCAGGGGCAATAAAATAGTAGCCTTATCTAGGGTATCCGTCCATGCCGCTACAGAACTACACACCCAGGCCGACGCAATTGCCGGTCTGAGTAAGGTACCTGAATGTGTATAAATGGACTTCAGGGTAATCTCCTGTTTGCGGTCAGCAGACTCTTTGAGGGTAGCTGTATCCTGGGACGGGAGGGCTACCTTCTTGGATAAGCGTGTTAATGCTTTGTCCACCCAAGGGGAGGATTCCCATCGTAACCTATCCGTTGATGGGAAAGGGGAATCCTTTTGGAAATCTGCAGGAGATTCCCAAGCTTTTTCACATAACTCGTTCAGCTCGTGTGAGGGGGGAAAGGTTACCTCAGGCTTCTTTCCCTTGTACATATGTACCCTCTTGTCAGGGATAGGGGGCTCCTCTGTGATGTGCAAAACATCTTTTATTGCCATAATCATATATCAAATGTATTTTGCCAATTTTGGCTGTAACTTTGCATCATCGTAATCGCCACTGGAGTCAGAATCCGTGTCGGTATCTGTGTCAACAATCTGGATAGTGGGCGCTTATGAGACCCTGACAGTCCCTGCGACATAGGATTAGGCATTGGTTGAGACCCTGACTGTCCCAAAGCTTCTGCCTTGTCTAATCTTTTGTGCAATGAGTTTACACTAGCATTTAAAACATTCCACATATCCATCCAATCAGGTATCGGCGGAGACACCACGTTCATTTGCTCCCGCTCCTCTCTAATATAGCCTTCTTCCTCAGACATGTCGACACACGCGTACCGACACACCACACACACAGGGAATACTTTTACTGAAGACATTTCCCCCACAAGGCCCTTTGGAGAGACAGAGAGAGAGTATGCCAGCACATACCCCAGCGCTATATAACCCAGGAATAGCACAGTAACTTAATGTTTGAACAATCGGTGAGGGGGAACATCTTGAAACCCCAGTTTGTACCCTTGGGACACTATTTGTAAAACACACGAGTCCATGTCCGAATGAATCCAGAACTGACTGAAGAGTTTTAGACGTGCCCCCACTGGTGCGGGCTCCTGCAAGAGAGCCCCAGCGTCATGCAGTGGATTTGGCAGAAGCAGAGGATGATCTCTGCTCCTGCGATCTTGAAGAGGATGCAGACCTCTTCTCTCTTCTCCTTCCTCTACCTGCAAAGAAAGGGGAATCTTAACTTCTTGCATATCTATTGGGCCGAAATGACTGCATCAGATAATGATGCGTCTTCATCCGTTGGGACGGAACATAGGGCAAGAAGGTTGACTTACCTGCGGGAGCTGCCGAGATCAAATTAACTAGGCAGTCACCAAACAAGGCTTCACCTTCATAGGGAAGAGACTCCCTTTCTTCTTGGAGTCAGCATCAGCATTCTCTTGGTGAATCCACAATGCCCTCCTATCCGACACTGACATGAAATTGGCCCGTGAACTCAAGAGTCCTATATCCCTTGCAGTCTCACGTAAGTATGCTGCAGTGTCCTTGATATGATACAATGTAAGGAGTATCCCATCTCTCCAGGGTATCTATATCGGATGACAAGGTATTCGACCAATTCTTGAATACTACTACTCACCCATGCACATGTAATGGCAGGTCTAAGTAATGTACCCGTGGTTACATAACTAGAAATAATGTAGCTTCCTGCATACGATCCGCTGGATTTGTGACAGGGCCCCGTGCAGAACAGGGGGTGACTCCCACTTTATTCTGTCCGCGGCGGGAAATGAATAAACAACCAGAATCCTTTTGGGGATTTGAAACCATCTTGTCGAGCTGGCCCAGACTTTCTCAAACAGAGATGGAGGAACGTTACATCAGCTTTCATTATATATCTATATATACATACATATAGACCCCTTTGTCAGGAACAGCAGGGTCTTCAGTGATTTTAATATGTCCTTAATATCCACAATCATGTACTGAATGCTCCTTGCCAATATTGGATCTAATCAGGAAACATTATGGTCGACATAAGTATCAGTATCCGTGTCAGTATCAGTGTGTAGTAACTGGGCAAAATAACATTTTTGCGACCCAGCGGGGCCTGAGGGAAAAGAAACATAGCCATGAATATCACATCTATTCTCTACGTCTGTGTCTGGGACACAGATTTATCCAACCTTACTCTGATATTACTGAAACATTTACCCAGTCAGTTATTGGTGGTGCCAACAGGGCCACCATCATATGTCTGCATTCCTAATATAGGCCCTCATTCCGAGTTGATCGGTCGCAAGGCGAATTTAGCAGAGTTACACACGCTAAGCCGCCGCCTACTGGGAGTGTATCTTAGCATCTTAAAATTGCGACCGATGTATTCGCAATATTGCGATCACAAACTACTTAGCAGTTTTAGAGTAGCTCCACACTTACTCTGCCTGTGCGATCAGTTCAGTGCTTGTCGTTCCTGGTTTGAAGTCACAAACACACCCAGCGTTCGCCCAACCACTCCCCCGTTTCTCCGGCCACTCCTGCGTTTTTTCCGGAAACGGTAGCGTTTTCAGCCACACGCCCATAAAACGCCATGTTTCCGCCCAGTAACACCCATTTCCTGTCAATCACATTACGATCGCCGGAGCGATGAAAAAGCCGTGAGTAAAAATACTATCTTCATAGCAAAGATACTTGGCGCAGTCGCAGTGTGAATATTGCGCATGCGCACTAAGCGGAATTTCACTGCGATGCGATGAAAAATACCGAGCGAACGACTCGGAATGAGGGCCATAGTTTCCTCTTGGGAAAAACATTCAGCCACCGACATGTTGACACACATATACCAAGTACCCACAGACACACCGGCTTATGGGGGACAGACCGTCAGTAAATCTGTCAGAGGGACACAGAGGATTTTTCAGCTCACAATCCAGCGCCAAAAGTACACCGTCTGGGAAATAATAAACTCTATAGTGATAGACTTGTAATGCTCTAAAGATGTTCTGGTGAGGTGAGGAAGAAGCCCCGCCACTGTAATGGCGCGTATCTGTCCCGCTCAGAAATAATTAATTACGCTAGCGGGGTAAGGACAGTGCCCAGGCACTAATGTCCACTTTTTCCAGCCTTTTGTGAGGAATGTATGCTGCCCAGGGTGCCCCCCCCCCGTGCCCTGCACCCTGCAGTGCCTGTGTTTGTGTGGGAGCATGGCGCGCAGCGTTCCGCTCGCTGCTCGGTACCTCAGAATGCCGTCACTGAAGAAGAAGTCTTCTGTTCTTCTGCTACTCACCTGTCTTCTGGCTCTGTAAGGGGGTGACGGCAGGCTGCGGGAGTGTGCATCTAGGCGTACCCAGCGATCAGCACCCTCAGGAGCTAATGGTGTCCTGTCAGCCTGAAGCAGAGCCATTGAACTCACTAGAAGTTGGTCATACTTCTCTCCCCTAAGTCCCACGAAGCAGGGAGACTGTTGCCAGCAGCCTCCCTGAAAATAAAAAAAACTAACAAGTCTTTTCAGAGAAACTCAGTAGAGCTCCCCTGTAGTGCATCCAGTATCACTGCGCACAATACTAAAACTGGAGTCTGGAGGAGGGGCATAGAGGGAGGAGACAGTTCACACCCTTTGAAAGTCTTAAAGTGCCCATGTCTCCTGCGGATCCCGTCTATACCCCATGGTTCTTAATGTGACCCCAGCATCCTCTAGGACATATGAGAAAACAAATAACGCACACACGAGGAGGAGAGAACTAAGGAAGCTATAAGGAGAAGAGGGGAGGGAGGGGGGGTTGAAAGGTAAGGTAGTAAAGGCATATTGGATAAACTACAACCTTATACATATTCATTAATGTACCAGTAGTTAGAAGTAGAAGAGCTCTAACAGAAACCACAAAGCTTATCTAAAGCCACACCACACTGGATATGCCCAATCTCATTTGATTTTTGAAGCAAAGCAGTATTGGACTTTGTTAATACATGGATGGGAGACTGCTTGGTAGTATCAGATTCTTTAGGTGTTTTTAAACTACCAACACCATTTTCTTGGTACATTTAATTTTTACATGTATTCTTTTATGTACCAGAAGTTAGAAATAGAAGAGCTGTAACAGAAACCACCAGCTCATCTACAGCCACAGCACACTGGATTTGCCCAATCTCTCCTGATCATGGAAGCTGAGCAGTGTTGGTCCTGCTTTTAGTACTTGGGCCCTCATTCCGAGTTGATCGGTCGCAAGGCGAATTTAGCAGAGTTACACACGCTAAGCCGCCGCCTACTGGGAGTGAATCTTAGCTTCTTAAAATTGCGACCGATGTATTCGCAATATTGCGATTACTAACTACTTAGCAGTTTCAGAGTAGCTCCAGACTTACTCTGCCTGTGCGATCAGTTCAGTGCTTGTCGTTCCTGGTTGACGTCACAAACACACCCAGCGTTCGCCCAGGCCCTCCCACCGTTTCCCCGGCCACTCCTGCGTTTTTTCCGGAAACGGTAGCGTTTTCAGCCACACGCCCCTGAAACGCCGTGTTTCCGCCCAGTAACACCCATTTCCTGTCAATCACATTACGATCGCCGGAGCGAAGAAAAAGCCGTGAGTAAAAATACTTTCTTCATAGTAAAGTTACTTGGCGCAGTCGCAGTGCGAACATTGCGCATGCGTACTAAGCGGATTTTCACTGCGATGCGATGAAAAATACAGAGCGAACAACTCGGAATGAGGGCCTTGGATGGGAGACCACAAGGAAATACCAGGAGCTGTGTGTATTTTTACAATACTAACACCGTTCTCTTGATGCATTCCATTTTGAAACATTGGGGCAGATCTATTAAGCCTGGTGAACTGATAAAGTGCAAGGTGATAAAGTACCAGCCAGTCAGCTCCTAACTGTCATTTTTCAAACCCAGCCTGTGACATGGCAATTAGGAGCTGATTGGCTGGTACTTTATCACCATGCAAATTATCATTTCACCAGGTTTAATAAATCGGCTGCTTACTCATTTATGTACGAGTAGTTAGAAGTAGAAGAACTCTAACAGAAACCACTAAGCTCATCTACAGCCACACCACACTGTATATGCCCAATATCACCTGATTTTAGGCCTGGTTTGTTCTTGGATGTGAGACCACCTGGGAATACCAGGTGCTGTAGGTAGTTTTATACTACCAACACCGTTCTCTTGATGCATTCCATTTTGAAACATTGGGGCAGATCTATTAAGCCTGGTGAACTGATAAAGTGCAAGGTGATAAAGTACCAGCCAGTCAGCTCCTAACTGTCATTTTTCAAACCCAGCCTGTGACATGGCAATTAGGAGCTGATTGGCTGGTACTTTATCACCATGCAAATTATCATTTCACCAGGTTTAATAAATCGGCTGCTTACTCATTTATGTACGAGTAGTTAGAAGTAGAAGAACTCTAACAGAAACCACTAAGCTCATCTACAGCCACACCACACTGTATATGCCCAATATCACCTGATTTTAGGCCTGGTTTGTTCTTGGATGTGAGACCACCTGGGAATACCAGGTGCTGTAGGTAGTTTTATACTACCAACACCGTTCTCTTGATGCATTATATTTTGAAACTTATTCATTGATGTACCAGTAGTTAGAAGTAGAAGTTAGAAACAGCATAAATCATCTACAGCCGCATCACACTGGATATGTCCAATCTCATCTGATGTTGGAAGCTAAGCAGTGTTGTGCCTGGTTAGTTTTTGGATTTCAGGTCCTGCCTTCTGGTTTGGCCACGGCACCTCGGAAATTCACCAAGGTCATGGCCGTGATGACGACCCTTCACCATCGGTGGACCAGGGAGGAATCTCTCCTCCCGATAAACATTCTGGAATTGCGGGCAGTGTTCAATTCATTGACACTGGCCCTGCCTCTAGTACAGAACAGGCCTGTTCAAGTACAATCGGACAACGACACCACGGTAGTGTACACAAATCATCAAGGCGGCACTCGAAATTGCATGGCAAAGCTGGAAGTATCAAAAATCCTCAGTTGGGTAGAACGTCATCTGCCAGCAATATCGGCAGTGTTCATTCCCGGAGTCCTCAACTGGGAAGCGGATTTCCTCAGTCAACAGTACGTTCACGCTGGAGAGTGGAGAGGCCGCAGCAGAAATGTCTGCACTGGTGTCAGTAGGTGACTGAGGCAGGGATGACTGGGAGATAGTGGGTGACTGAAGCATGTATGACTGGGAGATAGTGGGTGACTGAGGCCGGGGTGACTGGGAGATAGTCAGTGACTAAGGCAGGGGTGATAGGGATATAGTGGATGACTGTGGCAGGGGTGACAGGGACAGTAGGAGACTGAGGCAGGGGTGACAGGGATAGTGGGTGACTGAGGCAGGGGTGATAGGGTGACAGTGGGTGACTGAGGCAGAGGTGACAGGGATAGTGGGTGACTGAGGTAGGGGTGATATGGAGATAGTGGTTGACTGAGGCAGGGGTGACAGAGATAGTGGGTGACTAAAGCAGGGGTGACTGGTATAGTGGGTGACTGAGGCAGGGGTCGCAGGTATATTGGTTAACTGAGGCAGCGGTGACTGGGAGATAGTGGGTAACTGAGGCAGGGGTGACAGGGAAAGTGTGTGACTCAGGCAGGGGTGATAGGGAGATAGTGGGCAGCAGATCACTGCCTCGCTGACAGCAGCACATCCCTGCTTCACTGACAGCAGCACATCCCTGCCTCATTGACAGCAGCACATACCTGCCTCACTTATAGCAGCACATCCCTGCCTCACTGGCAGCAGCAGATCCCTGCCTCACTGGCAGCAGCAGATCACTGCTTCACTGACAGCAGCACATCCCTGCCTCACTGGCAGCAGCAGATCCCTGCCTTACTGACAGCTGTATATAGGGCCTAATTCAGACCTGATCTCTGCTGTGCATATTCACACAACAGGAGATCAGGTCTGAAGTGTGTGTGTGTGTATGTGCTGGTGCCGCAGTGCACCGGCACATGCCAGAGATGCGATCAGCATCTCTGCCCAGTGAGCGCCTCTGCCAACACATACTTATCTTGCATATGAGATCTCTTGATCATGAAGATAGTTCTCACAGGGTGAGGTTCATCCATTACATTTTAAAGTAGGAAGGTACAAATTACATATTCAAATTACATATATGTGCTGGATTCAAATGTTTTCCCCCCTTCCTTTCTCAATTGTGCCCATCAGCAGCTATTCTAATGTTGCTGCCAATGGGTGTGACACATTCATTTCTTCTGTGGGGTACACTGGACTCCACAAGGATTCACATTGGGGTGTAGAGTAGGATCTTGATCTGAGGCACCAACAGGCTCAAAGCTTTTGACTGTTCCCAAGATGCTCAGCGCCCCCTGCTCTATAACCTCGCTTCCATGAACAGGGAGCTCAGTTTGTAGTTGGTGCCTTCAGTAGCAGGACACTTAACAGGGGGCTGCCTCAGGCAGCCTATACTTAGCTATTAATTTTGACAAGAAAAGAAGAACTTTTTTTATAAGAATGTACAAGGGCTGCAGCAGGCTAGGTCTAATAGACATCTTTACTGCAGCTCCATCACTCCCAGCGGCGCAGTATACTCCCGTGCCCTGGTTGCTGGGTCACTGCAGCGGAGGCTCCGGTTTCTTCCTAAGGTCAGTCACACACACACCGCCCTCCGGGATCACGAGGCCGCTGATGAAAGGGAGGTAAGGTTCTTCTGTGCCCACACTATACCGTGATCCAGCGTGGCAGTAGGGGGCGGGCCGTGTGCGCACTGGCGTGGACACTGATTACTGGGCAGCCGCTCCACTAGCCACCAGGGACAGTTAAGGAGCACAGCTCTGGGGGTTTTTCTCCTATATTAACCCCATTTTGTACTACCTGCAGTGCATTGTGATAGGTAATAGAGCCTGATTCAGGTTGGATTGCAATCACAATAAGCAATCCAACTGCAAAAATTGCTAAGAGCATACGCATGCGCCTGCATTTTCTGTGACTGTCAATCGGTGCGGGGGGGGGGGTCAGCAACACTCCATTTCAAAGTCGGAGATGGAGCGGTGCGGGGGCAGGGCTTCAACGGAGAAACAGGAGGCGTGGTCAGAGCGGCTGCATGACATCACATGCAGCCGTTGCGATCACAAAAATGGTGGCGGCTTCCTGCGCACACGTACAGTCTGCACCAACAGGAGGCTAACCCATTTTTTATGATCACGCTGTACTGCACTGAGACTGCAATTTCAGCGTGGTCAAGAAGGGAGGCGGCATGCTGGGTGGCCATGCCCTGTGATGGGTGGCCCCAGCATGCGAACCAAAGGATTGCAAATTCTGTTACTTAGCAGAATTTGCAATCCTTACTGAATTAGGCCATTGATTACAAAATTGTAAACAATATTTTAAGTTTTTCTTCAGGGACTAACACAAAAGATGCTTGGGGCTACTAACACATGGGTAAGCCACGTAAAGCTTCCCATGGGTCAGTGGCATCACAACGGGGACACCAAAGTGCCGGCTCTTCTTCAGTGACAGAATATGGGTGTTTCACTGTGACATTACGTGCAACACCCAGTTTCTGTCACTGTGCAGGAGCCAGCACCACTCACACACTAGTCCCCGGGTACAGCCCCCAACCCCCGGGATACCCGCAGCAACAAAATGGTGATTCAGGCCACGCCCCTACCTATGAGACCATGCCTCCTTTTTACCATTGCGCTGCTTATCTGCGCGCACTGCATTACAATCTCCCTCGCCGCCTCTCTGGGTGTCACCAGTGATAGTGACACCTCTGCCATGCTTGTAGCAGCTGGTCCTAAGATCTACGCCTCCAGCCCTGAGTGTTTTCCCTTGTGACTTGTTGATCATCATAGCGAAGCAGATGCTTACAGAAAACTGCAGGGGCTTAGATTGAAAAGAAAAACATTGACGAACCCATCATTTCAGCGACAGGGTCTGCCACACGACTGACTGAAATGACTGGTTGGTTTGGGCCCCCACCAAAAAAGAATCAATCAATCTCTCCTTGCACAAACTGGCTCTACAGAGGCAAGATGTCCACCTCATCATCCTCCAATTCCTCACCCCTTTCACTGTGTACATCCCCCTCCTCACAGATTATTAATTCGTCCCCACTGGAATCCACCATCTCAGATCCCTGTGTACTTTCTGGAGGCAATTGCTGGTGAATGTCTCCACGGAGGAATTGATTATAATTAATTTTGATGATCATCATCTTCTCCACATTTTCTGGAAGTAACCTTGTACGCCGATTGCTGACAAGGTGAGCGGCCGCACTAAACACTCTTTCGGAGTACACACTGGAGGGAGGGCAACTTAGGTAGAATAAAGCCAGTTTGTGCAAGGGCCTCCAAATTGCCTCTTTTTCTCCACCATTCTTTCAAAGGTGACAGAATCATATGCAGTGACAGTAGACGACATGTCAGTAATCGTTGCCAGGTCCTTCAGTCTGGACCAGATGTCAGCACTCACTCCAGACTGCCCTGCATCACCGCCAGCGGGTGGGCTCGGAATTCTTAGCCTTTTCCTCGCACCCCCAGTTGCGGGAGAATGTGAAGGAGGAGCTGTTGACGGGTCACGTTCCGCTTGACTTGACAATTTTCTCACCAGCAGGTCTATGAATCTCTGCAGACTTGTGTCTGCCGGAAAGAGAGATACAATGTAGGTTTTAAATCTAGGATCGAGCACGGCGGCCAAAATGTAGTGCTCTGATTTCAACAGATTGAATCCTGGTTAAGCAAATTAAGGGCTCCATCCACAAGTCCCACATGCCTAGTTGAATCGCTCTGTTTTAGCTCCTCCTTCAATGTCTCCAGCTTCTTCTGCAAAAGCCTGATGAGGGGAATGACCTGACTCAGGCTGGCAGTGTCTGAACTGACTTCACGTGTGGAAAGTTCAAAGGGTTGCAGAACCTTGCACAACGTTGAAATCATTCTCCACTGCGCTTGAGTCAGGTGCTTTCCCCCTCCTTTGCCTATATCGTGGGCAGATGTATAGGCTTGAATGGCCTTTTGCTGCTCCTCCATCCTCTGAAGCATATAGAGGGTTGAATTCCACCTCGTTACCACCTCTTGCTTCAGATGATGGCAGGGCAGGTTCAGGAATGTTTGGTGGTGCTCCAGTCTTCGGCATGCGGTGGCTGAAGGCAGAAAGTGGCCCGCAATTCTTCGGGCCACCGACAGCATCTCTTGCACGCCCCTGTCGTTTTTTAAATAATTCTGCACCACCAAGTTCAATGTATGTGCAAAACATGGGACGTGCTGGAATTTGCCCAGATGTAATGCACGCACAATATTGGTGGCGTTGTCCGATGTCACAAATCCCCAGGAGAGTTCAATTGGGGTAAGCCATTCTGCGATGATGTTCCTCAGTTTCCGTAAGAGGTTGTCAGCTGTGTGCCTCTTATGGAAAGCGGTGATACAAAGCGTAGCCTGCCTAGGAACGAGTTGGCAATTGCGAGATGCTGCTACTGGTGCCGCCGCTGCTGTTCTTGCTGCGGGAGGCAATACATCTACCCAGTGGGCTGTCACAGTCATATAGTCCTGAGTCTGCCCTGCTCCACTTAACCACAGACAAGTGGACATTGGGTACAACTGCATTTTTTAGGACACTGATGACTCTTTTTCTGAGGTCTGTGTACATTTTCGGTATCGCCTGCCTAGAGAAATGGAACCTAGAGGGTATTTGGTACCGGGGACACAGTACCTCAATCAAGTCTCTAGTTGCCTCTAAATTAACGATGGATACCGGAACCACGTTTCTCACCACCCAGACCTGAGTTATCCGCTTTGCAGCAGGATGACTGCTGTGATATTTCATCTTCCTCGCAAAGGACTGTTGGACAGTCAATTGCTTACTGGAAGAAGTACAAGTGGTCTTCCGACTTCCCCTCTGGGATGACGATCGACTCCCAGCAGCAACAACAGCAGCGCCAGCAGCAGTAGGCGTTACACTCAAGGATGCATCGGAGGAATCCCAGGCAGGAGAGGACTCGTCAGACTTGCCAGTGACATGGCCTGCAGGACTATTGGCTCTCCTGTCTAAGGAGGAAATTGACACTGAGGGAGTTGGTGGTGTGGTTTGCAGGAGCTTGGTTACAAGAGGAAGGGATTTAGTGGTTAGTGGACTGCTTCCACTGTCATCCAAAGTTTTTGAACTTGTCACTGACTTATGATGAATGCGCTGTAGGTGACGTATAAGGGAGGATGTTCCGAGGTGGTTAACGTCCTTATCCCTACTTATTACAGCTTGACAAAGGCAACACACGGCTTGACACCTGTTGTCCGCATTTGTGTACAGGATGCATACCTTCATGTCCCCATTTATCCACCTCATCAGGCGTAACTCAGATTTGCGGTACAGGACTGTCATTGCCAATTTCAGACGTTGCTGTTTGGTCTCTCCATGGCCCTGAGAATTTTCACCAAGGTAATGGCGGAAATGATGGTGCTCCTGTGCAAGCAAGGTGTCACAATTATCCCGTACTTGGGCGATCTCATAAAAGCGAGATCAAGAGAGCAGTTGCTGAACAGCGTATCACTTTCACTGAAAGTGTTACAGCAACACGGCTGGATTCTCAATATCCCGAAGTCGCAATTGATTCCTACTACTCGTCTGTCTTTCTTGGGCATGATTCTGGACACAGACCAGAAGAGGGTTTATCTCCTGATAGAAAAGGCCCAGGAACTCATGACTCTTGTCAGGAACCTATTGAAACCAAAACTTGTGTCAGTGCATCACTGCACTCGAGTCCTGGGAAAGATGGTGGCATCATACGAGGCCATTCCATTCGGCAGGTTCCATGCGAGGACTTTCCAATGGGACCTACTGGACAAGTGGTCCGGGTCACATTTACAGATGCATTGGTTGATCACCCTGTCCCCCAGGGTCAGGGTATCACTCTTGTGGTGGCTGCAGAGTGCTCACCTTCTCGAGGGACGCAGATTCAGCATTCAGGGCTGGATCCTGGTGACCACAGACGCAAGCCTCCAAGGTTGGGGAGCAGTCACACAGGGAAGAAATTTCCAAGGTCTTTGGTCAAGTCAAGAGACTTGTCTTCACATCAACATCCTGGAACTAAGGGCCATATACAATGCCCTACGTCAAGCGGAGACCTTACTTTGCGACCAACCGGTTCTGATCCAGTCAGACAACGTCACCGCAGTGGCTCATGTAAACCGCCAAGGCGGCACAAGAAGCAGAGTGGCGATGGCACAAGCCACCAGAATTCTTTGCTGGGTGGAGAATCACGCAAGCGCACTGTCAGCAGTGTTCATTCCGGGAGTGGACAACTGGGAAGCAGACATCCTCAGCAGACACGACCTACATCCGGGAGAGTGGGGACTTCATCAGGAAGTCTTTGCACAGATTACAAGTCGGTGGGAACTGCCACAGATAGACATGATGCCGTCCCGGCTCAACAAAAAGCTACAGAGGTATTGCGCAAGGTCAAGAGACCCTCAGGCAGTAGCTGTAGACGCCCTAGTGACACCGTGGGTGTTCCGGTCAGTCTATGTATTTCCTCCTCTTCCTCTCATACCCAAGGTGTTGAGGATAATAAGACAAAGAGGAGTGAGAACAATCCTCATTGTTCCGGATTGGCCACGGAGGACCTGGTATCCGGATCTGCAGGAAATGCTCACAGAAGATCTGTGGCCTCTCCCTCTAAGACAGGACCTGTTGCATCAGGGGCCCTGTCTGTTCCAAGACTTACCGCAGCTGCGTTTGACGGCATGGCGGTTGAATGCCGGATCCTAGCATTCCGGTTGAGGTCATCCCTACGCTGATAAAGGCTAGGAAGGATGTAACGTTAAAACATTACACCGTATATGGCGAAATTATGTTTCTTGGTGTGAGGCCAGGAATGCTCCTACGAAAGAATTCCATCTGGGCCGTTTCCTTCACTTCCTACAAACTGGAGTGAATTTGGGCCTAAAATTAGGCTCTATTAAGGTCCAGATTTCGGCCTTATCCATTTTCTTTCAAAAAGAATTGGCTTCTCTTCCAGAAGTTCAGACTTTTGTAAAAGGAGTGCTGCATATTCAGCCTCCTTTTGTGCCTCCGGTGGCACCTTGGGACCTTAACGTGGTGTTAAGTTTTCTAAAATTACACTGGTTTGAACCACTTAAAACAGTGGAGTTAAAATATCTCACATGGAAGGTGGTCATGTTATTAGCCTTGGCTTCGGCTAGGCGAGTGTCGGAATTAGCGGCTTTGTCACATAAAAGCCCATATTTGGTATTTCATGTGGATAGAGCGGAATTGCAGACCCGTCCTCAATTCCTACCAAAAGTGGTCTCATCTTTTCATATGAACCAACCTATTGTGGTGCCTGTGGCTACGCGTGACTTGGAGGATTCCGAGTTACTTGATGTGGTTAGGGCTTTGAAAATTTACGTGGCCAGGACGGCTAGAGTCAGGAAAACTGAAGCGCTGTTTGTCCTGTATGCAACCAACAATATTGGTGCCCTTGCTTCAAAGCAGGCAATTGCACGCCGTATTTGTAACACGATTCAGCAAGCGCATTCTATGGCTGGATTGCAGTTACTGAAATCGGTCAAGGCCCATTCCACGAGGAAAGTGGGCTCTTCTTGGGCGGCTGCCCGAGGGGTCTCGGCACTACAGCTGTGTCAAGCTGCTACTTGGTCGGGTTCACACACCTTTGCAAAATACTATAAGTTTGATACCCTGGCTGAGGAGGAACTCATGTTTGCTCAATCGGTGCTGCAGAGTCATCCGCACTCTCCCGCCCGTTTTGGACCATTGGTATAATCCCCATGGTCCTTACGGAGTCCCCAGCATCCTCTAGGACGTTAGAGAAAATAAGATTTTAAACCTACTGGTAAATCTTTTTCTCGTAGTCCGTAGAGGATGCTGGGCGCCCGTCCCAAGTGCGGACTACTTCTGCAATACTTGTATATAGTTATTGCTTCAATAAGGGTTAGGTTATAGTTGCATCGGTCCTGCACTGATGCTATGTTGTTTTTTCATACAGATAACTGGGTAGTTTATCACAAGTTATACGGTGTGATTGGTGTGGCTGGTATGAATCTTGCCCTGGATTAACAAAATCCTTTCCTCATACTGTCCGTCTCCTCTGGGCACAGTTTCTCTAACTGTGGCATAGAGGGAGGAGCCAGTGCACACCCAGAACTAAAGTCTTTCTTAAAGTGCCTATGTCTCCTGTGGAGCCCGTCTATCCCCATGGTCCTTACGGAGTCCCCAGCATCCTCTACGGACTACGAGAAAAAGATTTACCGGTAGGTTTAAAATCTTATTTTCTACTTTATTCTTTTCTATCCTAGTTTATTACGACCAACTCTCATCCAAGGAGTTTGATATTCTACTACCTGCATGCAATTTAAATTGCTTAAATTGTTTATATGGTTGATTTGTCCTTCACAATCCATAATCTGCAACTTGGATGTACTTGTGTCATTGAAAATCTTATAATAAAAATGTATATACAGATACTCAACCTGTATATTGAAAAAAAAAAAGTTATAAGACATATGCATTCAATATTTGAAGAAACAAAATAAAATAAAGCTATCTATTGGGTTTCACTAACAAGCACATTGGAAGACTTGACTACTGTTAAAAGACATGCATTACATGGTATAGAGCCACAAACCACAATGTAGTAAAATAAAAACAAACTTACATGTGTATCAAACCTATGTGAGGCTTACATTGATAGTGCAAGATCAACACTCTATCAACTGTGCAAACTAGACTGCACATAAATGCCATAAAATTTATCTGAGATTTTAGTAAATAAGGCCCGTTGCTGTCCGGGTCACGCAGCCGTCACGGCCCGCCCCCATACGGTCCGGTCATGTCTGCGTTGTCCTGACTGTGCCCCCAAAATGGCGGCACAACGCCGCTGGCCCGACTCCTCCTGCCCAGTGACCGCCTCTGCCTGTCAATCAGGCAGAGGCGCTCACTGGGCAGAGACCTGATCTCCTGTTGTGTGAATATGCACAGCAGGGATCAGGTCTGAATTAGGCCCTATATACAGCTGTCAGTAAGGCAGGGATGTGCTGCTGCCAGTGAGGCAGGGATGTGCTGCTGGTAGTGAAGCAGTGATGTGCTGCTGTCAGCGAAGCAGTGCTGTGCTGCTGTCAGCGAGACAGGGATGTGCTGCTGTCAGCGAGGCAGGGATGTGCTGCTGTCAGCGAAGCAGGGATGTGCTGCTGTCAGCGAAGCAGGGATGTGCTGCTGTCAGCGAAGCAGGGATGTGCTGCTGTCAGCGAGGCAGGGATGTGCTGCTGTCAGCGAGGCAGAGATGTGCTGCTGTCAGCGAGGCAGGGATGTGCTGCTATAAGTGAGGTAGGGATGTGCTGCTGTCATTGAAGCAGGAATGTGCTGCTGCAGTGAGGCAGAGATATGCAGCCCACTATCTCCCTATCACCCCTGCCTGAGTCACACACTTTCCCTGTCACCCCTGCCTCAGTTACCCACTATCTCCCAGTCACCGCTGCCTCAGTCAACCACTATATCTGCGATCCCTGCCTCAGTCACCCACTATACCAGTCACCCCTGCTTTAGTCACCCACTGTCACCCTATCACCCCTGCTTCAGTCACCCACTATCCCTGTCAACCCTGCCTCAGTCACCCACTATCTCCCAGTCACCCCTGCCTCAGTCAGCCACTATCCCTGTCACCCCTGCCTCAGTCTCTTACTGTCCCTGTCACCCCTGCCACAGTCATCCACTATCTCCCTATCACCCCTGCCTTAGTCATTTATTATACCTGTCACCCACTTTCTTCCCATACTTACCCAACCCCTTCCTATCACCCCTCCCTCAGTAACCCACTATCTCCCTGTCACCCACTATCTCCCAGTCACCCCGGCCTCAGTCACCCACTATCTCCCACTCATACATGCTTCAGTCACCCACTATCTCCCAGTCATCCCTGCCTCAGTCACCTACTGACACCAGTGCAGACATTTCTGCTGCGGCCTCTCCACTCTCCAGCGTGAACGTCCTGACGACTGAGGAAATCCGCTTCCTAGTTGAGGACTCCGGGAATGAACACTGCCGATATTGCTGTCAGATGACTTTCTACCCAACTGAGGATTTTTGATACTTCCAGCTTTGCCATGCAGTTTCGAGTGCCGCCTTGATGATTTGTGTACACTACCGTGGTGGCGTTGTCAGATTGTACTTGAACAGGCTTGTTCTGTACTAGAGGCAGGGCCAGTGTCAATTAATTGAACACTGCCTGCAATTCCAGAATGTATATCAGGTGGAGAGATTCCTCCCTGGTCCACCGACCCTGTAGAAAGTGTTGCTCCAACACCATGGCCCAGCCCAAAAGACTGGCATCCATTGTCAGGAGGACACAGTTGGAGATCCAGAAGGGATGGCCCCTGCTCAACTGTTGGTCCTGTAGCCACCAGCTCAGTGTCAGACGAACCTCCGGAGTCAAGGAGATCATTTGAGACATCATCCGATGAGGCAGGCCGTCCCACTTGGAGAGGATTAACCTCTGCAGAGGGCGGTAATGAAATTGAGCGTACTCTACCATATCGAAAGCCGACACCATGAGGTCTAGTACTTGCATCGCCGTGTGTATCAACACTCTTGGGCGAGAGAGGACGATACTGTCCTGAATTTTCAGGACTTTCTCTGGAGACAGAAACAATTGTTGGCTGTGTGTGTCCAGCAGTGCCCCTAGGTGCACAATGTTCCGAGCAGGGACCAGCGAGGACTTTTTTCAGTTGATGAGCCACCCGTGGACTTTTAGGAATTGGACCGCCAGTTCCAGATAACTGTGGAGAACCTCTTGGGAGTTCACCAGGATCAGCAAGTCGTCCAGATTTGGCAGGATCCTGATTCTCTGATGGTGAAGGGTCGTCATCACGGCCATGACCTTGGTGAATATCCGAGGTGCCGTGGCCAAACCAGAAGGCAGGACTTGAAATCCAAAAACAAACCAGGCACAACACTGCTTAGCTTCCATCATCAGATGAGATTAGACCAGTGGCGTAACTACTGCCCCCGCAGTCCTCGCGGTGGCTTGGGGGCGAGGGGCTGCGGGGGCACCACTGATTTACAGCAGACTGACATGCGGACGAGCGTCCGCATGTCAGTCTGCAGTCTCATTCCCTCCGCCGCTTTTTGGAGGGACACGGAGGGCACACAGCGCGCCTCCCTGTGTCCCTCCTGCTGCATCATCTCCGGCGACCGCGGGTCTAATAGGGGGAAGTGCCGTCCGTGAGCTCTAATTGGCTCACGAACCGGCACTTCCCCCTATTAGACCCGCGGCCGCCAGAGATGATGCAGCAGGAGGGACACAGGAGAGACGAGCTGTGCCCTCCGTGTCCCTCCAAAAAGCGACGGCGGGGGGGGGGGTAAATATCTGGCACTGGGGGCATATATGGCACGGGGGGGGGGAGGAATATCTGGCACTGGGGCATTTCTGGCACTGGGGGGAATATCTGGCACTGGGGGCATATCTGGCACTGGGGGGGATATCTGGCACTGGGGCATATATGGCACTGGGGGGGGGTATCTGGCACTGGGGGCATATATGGCACGGGGGGCATATATGGCACTGGGGGGAATATCTGGCACTGGGGGCATATATGGCACTGGGGGGGAATATCTGGCACTGGGGGCATATGTGTACCTGGCACATGGGGGGGGGACTATATTTGGCACTGGGGCATGTAAGTACCTGGCACCGTGGGGGAATATCTGGCACTGGGGACATATGTAGCACTGGGAGCACAGCCCTAGCAACAAGGACTACCTCCTAGCAACGAGCATGACACCCAGTGCATGAAACATCTGGCAACGAGCATGACACCCAGTGCATGAAACACCTGGCAACGAGCATGACACCCAGTGCATGAAACCCCTGGCAACGAGCATGACACCCTGAGCATGAAAACCCCTGGCACCGTGCATGGAACCAAGAGCATGAAACCCCTGGCAACGAGCATGACACCCAGTGCATGAAACCCCTGACAACGAGCAGGTAATTGAAAAGTAATTAGAAGCCTTACTGTAGGACTTAATGTGTAATGGGCATTACGGTGTGTGGCATAATGTATCACGGACATTGCGGTGTGTGTCATAATGTGTCGCAGGCATTACGGTGTATGGTATACTATATCGCGGGCATTGTGATATGTGGTATAATGTCTCAGGGTCATTGCAGTGTGTGGCATAATGTATCACGGACATTGCGGTGTGTGTCATAATGTGTCAGGCATTACGGTGTGTGGTATACTATATCACGGGCATTGTGGTATGTGGTATAATGTCAGGGTCATTGCAGTGTGGCATAATACATAACGGGCATTGCGATGTGTGGCATAGGGTATAACGGGCAGGGCATTGCGGTATGTGTCACAGGCATTACGGTGTATGGTATACTATATCACGGGCATTGTGGTATAATGTCTCAAGGTCATTGCAGTGTGTGGCATAATGTGTCACAGGCATTGTATGTGCTATAATGTATCGGGCATTGCAGTGTGTGGCATAATGTATCACGGACATTGCGGTGTGTGTCATAATGTGTCACAGACATTGTATGTGCTATAATGTATCAGGGGCATTGCAGTGTGTAGCATAATGTATAACGGGCATTGCGATTCCTGTCATAATGTGTCACAGGCATTACGGTGTGTGGCATAATGTGTCACAGACATTACGGTGTGTGGCATAATGTGTCGGGGGCATTACAGTGTGTGCATATTGTGTCGTGTATTATTGTGTGCGGCATAATGTCTAAGGGCCATTGCAGTATGTGGCATAATGTATACTGGGCATTACTATAAGGAGGAAAAATGACAAATAATGTAAGGGGCATGAATCAGGATTATTTTTCTTTCCTGTGGTGGCCAACGTATGGGCGTGCAGGTTGCAAAACTGGGGTATAAGGTAGTCTTTTCCTGCAATGCCACGCCCCTTTATGCGAAACCACGCCCACTCCAACAAAACCACGCCCCTTTTTTGACGCGCGCGCCTTAGGCGAGCGCATATTTATCCCTTTCTTGCTCCCAATTATGGAGCATGAAGGGGGGGGGGGGGGGCGCCGAAGAATTTTTTGGCTTGGGGGAGAAAAATTTCTAGTTACGCCACTGGATTGGACATATCCAGTGTGATGCGGCTGTAGATGATTTTTGCTGTTTCTAACTTCTACATCAATGAATAAGTTTCAAAATAGAATGCATCAAGAGAACGGTGTTGGTAGTATAAAACTACCTACAGCACCTGGTATTCCCAGGTGGTCTCACATCCAAGAACAAACCAGGCCTAAGATCAGGTGATATTGGGCATATACAGTGTGGTGTGGCTGTAGATGAGCTTAGTGGTTTCAGTTAGAGTTCTTCTACTTCTAACTACTCGTACATAAATGAATAAGCGGACGATTTATTAAACCTGGTGAAATGATAATTTGCATGGTGATAAAGTACCAGCCAATCAGCTCCTAATTGCCATGTCACAGGCTGGGTTTGAAAAATGACAGTTAGGAGCTGACTGGCTGGTACTTTATCACCTTGCACTTTATCAGTTCACCAGGCTTAATAGATCTGCCCCAATGTTTCAAAATGGAATGCATCAAGAGAACGGTGTTGGTATTGTAAAAATACACACAGCTCCTGGTATTTCCTGGTGGTCTCCCATCCAAGTACTAAAACCAGGACCAACACTGCTTAGCTTCCATGATCAGGAGAGATTGGGCAAATCCAATGTGCTGTGGCTGTAGATGAGCTCGTGGTTTCTGTTAGAGCTTTTCTACTTCTAACTTCTGGTACATAAAAGAATATGTGTAAAAATTAAATGTACAGTACCAAGAAAAGGGTGTTGGTAGTTTAAAAACACCTAAAGAATCTGATAATACATGGATGGGAGACTGCTTGGTAGTAACAAAGTCCAATACTGCTTTGCTTCAAAGATCAAATGAGATTGGGCATATCCAGTGTGGTGTGGCTTTAGATAGGCTTTGTGGTTTCTGTTAGAGCTCTTCTACTTCTAACTACTGGTACATTAATGAATATGTATAAGGTTGTAGTTTATCCAATATCCCTTTACTACCTTACCTCCCCCCCCCCTCCCCTCCCCTCCCCTCCTTATAGCTTCCTTTGTTCTCTCCTCCTCGTGTGTGCGTTATTTGTTTTCTCATACGTCCTAGAGGATGCTGGGATCACATTAAGAACCATGGGGTATAGACGGGATCCGCAGGAGACATGGGCACTTTAAGACTTTCAAAGGGTGTGAACTGTCTCCTCCCTCTATGCCCCTCCTCCAGACTCCAGTTTTAGAATTGTGCCCAGTGAGACTGGATGCACTACAGGGGAGCTCTACTGAGTTTCTCTGAAAAGACTTATGTTAGTTTTTCTTATTTTCAGGGAGGCTGCTGGCAACAGTCTCCCTGCTTCGTGGAACTTAGGGGAGAGAAGTATGACCAACTTCTAGTGAGTTCAATGGCTCTGCTTCTGGCTGACAGGACACCATTAGCTCCTGAGGGTGCTGATCGCTGGGTACGCCTAGATGCCCACTCCCGTAGCCTGCCATCACCCCCTTACAGAGCCAGAAGTCAGAAGACAGGCGAGTAGCAGAAGAACAGAAGACTTCTTCTCCAGTGACGGCATTCTGAGTTACCACGCAGCGAGCGGAATGCTGTGCGCCATGCTTCCACACACACACAGGCACTGCAGGGTGCAGGGCATGTGGGTGGGTGGGGGGGGGGGCACCCTGGGCAGCATAAATTCCTCACAAAAGGCTGGCAAAAGTGGACATTAGTGCCTGGGCACTGTCCTTACCCCGCCAGCGTAATTAATTATTTGTTTCTGAGCGGGACAGAAGCGTGCCATTACAGCGGCGGGGCTTCTTCCTCACCTCACCAGCACATCTATAGAGCGTTACAAGTCTATCACTATAGAGTTTATTATTTCCCAGACTGTGTACTTTTGGCGCTGGGTTGTGAGCTGAAAAATCCTCTCTGTCCCTCTGACAGATTTACTGTAGGTCTATCCCCCATAAGCCGATGTGTCTGTGGGTACTTGGTACATGTGTGTCAACATGTCGGTGGCTGAATGTTTTTCCCAAGAGGAAACTATATTAGGAATGCAGACATATGATGGTGGCCCTGTTGGCACCAGCAATAACTGACTGGGTGAAAGTTTCAATAATATCAGAGTGAGGTTGGATAAATCTGTGTCCCAGACACAGACGTAGAGAATAGATGTGATGTTCATGGCTATGCTTCTTTTCCCTCAGGCCCGCAAAAATGTTACTACACACTGATACTGACTCGGATACTGATTCCTATGTCGACCATAATATTTCCTGATTAGATCCAATATTGGCAAGGAGCATTCAGTACATGATTGTGGATATTAAGGACATATTAACATCACTGAGGACCCTGCTGTTCCTGACAAAGGGGTCTATATGTATGTATATATAGATATATAATGAAAGCTGATGTAACGTTCCTCCATCTCTGTTTGAGAAAGTCTGGGCCAGCTCGACAAGATGGTTTCAAATCCCCAAAAGGTTTCCGATTGTTTATTCATTTCCTGCTGCGGACAGAATAAAGTGGGAGTCACCCCCTGTTCTGCACGGGGCCCTGTCACAAATCCAGCGGATCGTATGCAGGAAGCTACATTATTTCTAGTTATGTAACCACGGGTACATTACTTAGACCTGCCATTACATGCGCATGGGTGAGAAGTAGTATTCAAGAATTGGTCGAATACCTTGTCTTCCGATATAGATATCTTGGAGAGATGGGATACTCCTTACGTTGGATCATATCAAGGACACTGCAGCATACTTACGACTGCAAGGGATATAGGACTCTTGAGTTCACGGGCCAATTTCATGGCAGTCTCGGATAGGAGGGCATTGTGGATTCACCAAGGGAATGCTGATGCTGACTCCAAGAAGAAAGGGAGTCTCTTCCCTATGAAGGTGAAGCCTTGTTTGGCAACGGCCTAGTTAATTTGATCTCGGCAGCTCCCGCAGGTAAGTCAACCTTCTTGCCCTATGTTCCCTCTCAACGGATGAAGACGCATCATTGTCTAACGCAGTCATTTTGTCCCAATAGATATGCAAGAAGTTAAGATTCCCCTTTCTTTGCAGGTAGAGGAAGGAGAAGAGGGAAGAGGTCTGTAGCCTCTTCAAGATCGCAGGAGCAGAGATCGTCCTCTGCTTCTGCCAAATCCACTGCATGACGCTGGGGCTCTCTTGCAGGAGCCCACACCAGTGGGGGCACGTCTAAAACACTTCAGTCAGTTCTGGATTAATTTGGACCTGGACTCGTGGGTTTTACAAATAGTGTCACAAGGGTACAAACTGGGGTTTCAAGACGTTCCCCCTCACCGATTGTTCAAATCGGCCTTAGTCAGCAGGGAGAAGGTTTTTATTCAAGCCTCTTCGTGCTCCCGAAGCCGGACGGCTCAGTCAGACCAATCTTAAATCTGAAATCCCTCAATTTCTACCTAAAGAAATTCAATTTCAAGATGGAATCTCTCAGGGTAGGGATCTCCAGTCCGGAGGAAGGAGATTTCATGGTTTTGGTAGACATAAGGATGCCTAATTACATGTTCCCGTTTAGCCACTGCATCAAGCTACCTGAGGTTTGCAATTCAGGATTGTCATTACCAATTTCAGACGTTGCCATTTGGTCTGTCCACGGCTCCGAGGATTTTCACCAGGGTGATGGTGGAAATGATGGTTCTCCTTCGCAAGCAAGGAGTCACAATTATGCCGTACTTGGATGATCTCCTGATAAAGGCGAGATCCAGGGACCAGTTGGTGCAAAACATCTACTCTCCCTGACAGTTCTTCAACAACATGGTTGGCTCCTAAACTTGCCAAAATCGCAGTTGGTCCCAATGACGCGGGATTTGTTTCTGGGAGTCATACTGGACACAGAAGAGGCTTTCTTCCAGTGGAAAGGCTATGGAGTTCCAGAGTCTGGTCAAACAAATTCTGAAACCAGCAAGAGTGTTAATCCATCAATGCATTCTGTTGCTGGGGAAGATGGTTGCGGCCTACGAGGCCATTCAGTTTGGCAGGTTCCATGCCAGAGTGTTCCAGTGGGACCTGTTGGACAAGTGGTCCGGATCCCACCTACACATGCACCGGAGGATAATCCTGTCTTCCAAGACCAGAATCTTACTCCATTGGTGGCTGCACAGTTCTCACCTCCTAGAGGGGCGATGGTTCGGGATCCAGGACTGGATCCTAGGGACCATGGATGCAACCCTCCGAGGCTGGGGAGCAGTCACACAGGGGGAAAACATCCAAGGAAGATGGTCAAGTCAGGAAAGTTTTCTCCACATAAATGTTCTGGAGTTAAGGGCCATTTAATAACTGCAGACACAGTACGCACTGGGACGGGTGCCCAGCATCCTCTACGGACTAAGAGAAAAGGATTTACCGGTAGGTATTAAAATCCTATTTTCTCTAACGTCCTAGAGGATGCTGGGGACTCCGTAAGGACCATGGGGATAGATAGGCTCCGCAGGAGACATGGGTACTTTAAGAAAGACTTTAGTTCTGGGTGTGCACTGGCTCCTCCCTCTATGCCCCTCCTCCAGACCTCAGTTTGATACTGTGCCCAGTGGAGACTGGGTGCTTTTCAGGAGCTCTCCTGAGCTTTCTGACAGAAAGTATTTTGTTAGGTTTTTAATTTTCAGGGAGCACTGCTGGCAACAGACTCCCTCATCGAGGGACTGAGGGGAGAGAAGCAGCCCTACTCTCTGAGTTGCAAGGTCCAGCTTCTTAGGCTACTGGACACCATTAGCTCCAGAGGGATTGGTAAGCAGGATCTCACCCTCGCCGTCCGTCCCAGAGCCGCGCCTCCGTCCCCCTTGCAGAGCCGGAAGATAGAAGCCGGGTGAGTTTGAGAAGAAAAGAAGACTTCAGAGGCGGCAGAAGACTTCATGATCTTCACTGAAGTAACGCACAGCACTGCAGCTGTGCGCCATTGCTCCCATACACCTCACACACTCCGGTCACTGTAAGGGTGCAGGGCGCAGGGGGTAGAGGGCACCCTGGGCAGCAATATAAACCTCTTTTTGGCAAAAATATAACACATATACAGCGGGGCACTGTATATATGTATGAGCCCCCGCCAATTTTACAGTTTAAGCGGGACAGAAGCCTGCCGCCGAGGGTGCGGGGCTTCTCCCTCAGCACTCACCAGCGCCATTTTTTCTTCACAGCACCGCTGAGAGGAAGCTCCCCGGACTCTCCCCTGCTTATACCACGGTAGACAAGAGAGTTGAAAAGAGGGGGGGGGCACATAATTTGGCGCAAATTACATACAGCAGTACTACTGGGCAAACATTAAGT
Organism: Pseudophryne corroboree; assembly: GCF_028390025.1. Taxonomy (NCBI): domain Eukaryota; kingdom Metazoa; phylum Chordata; class Amphibia; order Anura; family Myobatrachidae; genus Pseudophryne; species Pseudophryne corroboree. The sequence goes on along the minus strand of NW_026968006.1, from coordinate 140,597 downwards.
TACTGTGTATTCCTGGGTTATATAGCGCTGGGGTGTGTGCTGGCATACTCTCTCTCTGTCTCTCCAAAGGGCCTTGTGGGGAAACTGTCTTCAGAAAAAGCATTCCCTGTGTGTGTGGTGTGTTGGTACACGTGTGTCGACATGTCTGAGGAAGAAGGCTATATTAGAGAGGAGCAGGAGCAAATGAATGTGGTGTCTCCGCCGACAGCTGATTGGATGGATATGTGGAATGTTTTAAATGCTAGTGTAAACTCATTGCACAAAAGATTAGACAAGGCTGAAGCTTTGGGACAGTCAGGGTCTCAACCCATGCCTGATCCTATGTTGCAGGGACTGTCAGGGTCTCATAAGCGCCCACTATCCCAGATTGTTGACACAGATACAGACACGGATTCTGACTCCAGTGTCGATTACGATGATGCAAAGTTACAGCCAAAATTGGCAAAATCCATTCGATATATGATTATGGCAATAAAAGATGTTTTGCACATCAGAGAGGAACCCCCTGTCCCTGACAAGAGGGTACATATGTACATGGTGAAAAAGCCTGAGGTAACCTTTGAGGGGGTCACACGAGCTGAACGAGTTATGTGAAAAAGCTTGGGAATCTCCAGATAAAAGACTGCAGATTTCCAAAAGGATTCTTATGGCGTATCCTTTCCCATCAATGGATAGGTTACGATGGGAATCCTCCCCTAGGGTGGACAAAGCATTAACACGCTTATCCAAGAAGGTAGCCCTCCCGTCCCAGTATACGGCTACCCTCAAAGAGTCTGCTGACCGCAAACAGGAGATTACCCTGAAGTCCATTTATACACATTCAGGTACCTTACTCAGACCGGCAATTGCGTCGGCCTGGGTGTGTAGTGCTGTAGCGGCATGGACGGATACCTTATCTGAGGGGATGGATACCCTAGATAAGGATACTATTTTATTGACCCTGGGGCATATAAGAGATGCTGTCCTATATATGTGTGTATGCAAACTACAGGTGGTGCTGCAGGGCTCACACCCTTTTACTTGTCTTGTAGAGCAACTCTGGAGCTGTTTCTGGGTCCAGCTGCTGCAAGAAATCAGCTTGAATGCTTCAGGGGCTGGGGCATGGCCAACATGAGCCCACACTGATGGGGGGTGGGGGTGTATAAAGCGATTTAGGAGTCATCCAAGCGCAACCCCACAAAGGCCGCCATGCCCTGCGTGACCCTTTTCTCTTTTCATATGCAGACGAGGGTTGCAGCCAACTATGCCCACTGCTTGGATGACATCACTATATGCAAATCCATCTGCTGCAGGCCTTCCCCCAGGAATGCTTGCAGTAGTTGTTGCATTTGGTTTGTTGTTTGGGGGTGCTTCAGTATTAGGCAGCCTTCTGCCCTCCCACATTCGTCTGAAAATGTGTTCTCCCTGCAGTTGTTGTTCCCAGATGAGAGTTCCCTTGTGCTTCCTCAGTTGAATCTCCTTAACTTGACAGGGGTGTGCCCGAGCAGCCGCCCTCCACAGCCCTATCCCAACACATACTTATCTTGCATATGAGATCTCTTGATCATGAAGATAGTTCTCACAGGGTGAGGTTCATCCATTACATTTTAAAGTAGGAAGGTACAAATTACATATTCAAATTACATATATGTGCTGGATTCAAATGTTTTCCCTCCTTCCTTTCTCAATTGTGCCCATCAGCAGCTATTCTAATGTTGCTGCCAATGGGTGTGACGCATTCATTTCTTCTGTGGGGTACACTGGACTCCACAAGGATTCACATTGTATATGTACACCAGAGTAGGATCTTGATCTGAGGCACCAACAGGCTCAAAGCTTTTGACTGTTCCCAAGATGCTCAGCGCCCCCTCCTCTATAACCTCGCTTCCATGAACAGGGAGCTCAGTTTGTAGTTGGTGCCTTCAGTAGCAGGCCACTTAACAGGGGGCTGCCTCAGGCAGCCTATTCTTAGCTATTAATTTTGGCAAGAAAAGAAGAACTTTTTTTATAAGAATCTACAAGGGCTGCAGCAGGCTAGGTCTAATAGACCTCTTTACTGCAGCTCCATCACTCCCAGTGGCGCAGTATACTCCCGTGCCCCGGTTGCTGGGTCACTGCAGCGGAGGCTCCGGTTTCTTCCTAAGGTCAGTCACACACACACCGCCCTCCGGGATCACGAGGCCGCTGATGGGGGCGGGCCGTGTGCGCACTGGCGTGGACACTGATTACTGGGCAGCCGCTCCACTAGCCACCAGGGACAGTTAAGGAGCACAGCTCTGGGGTTTTTTCTCCTATATTAACCCCATTTTGTACTACCCGCAGTGCATTGTGATAGGTAATGGGGCCTGATTCAGGTTGGATCGCAATCCAACTGCAAAAACTGCTAAGAGCATACGCCTGCATTTTCTGCGGCACCCCGCAGATAATGCGATCACCTCTGCCTGTGAATCGGTGAAGGGGGGGGGGGAGGGGGGTCAACAACACTCCATTTCCAAGTCGGAGATGGAGCGGTGCGGGGGCACGGCTTCAAAATGGGGTCGGCAACGGAGAAACAGGAGGCGTGGTCAGAGCAGCTGCAGACATCACATGGGCCGGACTCTGCCAGTGGAGCCCCAGCGTCATGAGGTAGATTTTGTAGAGGCCGGGGAGGACTTCTGTTCCTGGGAACTAGCTGTGTTGTGCAGCTTTATTCCTCTGCCCCTACCTCTGGCAAGAAAGGACGCACCTCGCACTTTCTTGTTTCTTTGTGACCAAAAGGACTGCATTTGATAATGCGGAGCGTTCTTATGCTGTGAGGGAACATAAGGTAAAAAATTTGATTTTCCAACTGTAGCTGTGCGTGTTAATGCTTTGTCCATCCTACGGGAGGATTTCCATCGTAACCTATCCGTTGATGAAAAAGGATACGCCATAAGAATCCTTTTGGAAATCTGCAGTCTTTTATCTGGAGATTCCCAAGCTTTTTCACATAACTCGTTCAGCTCGTGTGACCCCCTCAAAGGTTACCTCAGGCTTCTTTCCCTTGTACATATGTACCCTCTTGTCAGGGACAGGGGGTTCCTCTGTGATGTGCAAAACATCTTTTATTGCCATAATCATATATCGAATGGATTTTGCCAATTTTGGCTGTAACTTTGCATCATCGTAATCGACACTGGAGTCAGAATCCGTGTCGGTATCTGTGTCAACAATCTGGGATAGTGGGCGCTTATGAGACCCTGACAGTCCCTGCAACATAGGATCAGGCATGGGTTGAGTCCCTGACTGTCCCAAAGCTTCAGCCTTGTCTAATCTTTTGTACAATGAGTTTACACTAGCATTTAAAACATTCCACATATCCATCCAATCAGGTGTCAGCGGAGACACCACATTCATTTGCTCCCGCTCCTCTCTAATATAGCCTTCTTCCTCAGACATGTCGACACACGTGTACCGACACACCACACACACAGGGAATACTTTTTCTGAAGACAGTTTCCCCACAAGGCCCTTTGGAGAGACAGAGAGAGAGTATGCCAGCACACTCCCCAGCGCTATATAACCCAGGAATAACACAGTAACTTAATGTTTGTCCAGTAGCGCTGCTGTATGTAATTTGCGCCGAATTATGTGCCCCCCCTCTCTTTTCAACCCTCTTCTCTACCGTGGTATAAGCAGGGGAGAGTCCGGGGAGCTTCCTCTCAGCGGTGCTGTGGAAAAAAAATGGCGCTGGTGAGTGCTGAGGGAGAAGCCCCGCCCCCTCGGCGGCGGGCTTCTGTCCCGCTTAAACTGTAAAATTGGTGGGGGCTCATACATATATACAGTGCCCAGCTGTATATATGTTATATTTTTGCCAAAAAGAGGTTTATATTGCTGCCCAGGGCGCCCCCCCTGCGCCCTGCACCCTTATAGTGACCGGAGTATGTGAGGTGTATGGGAGCAATGGCGCACAGCTGCAGTGCTGTACGCTACCTCAGTGAAGATCATGAACTCTGTGGAGCCCGTCTATCCCCATGGTCCTTACGGAGTCCCCAGCATCCTCTAGGACGTTAGAGAAACTAGGATTTTAATACCTACCGGTAAATCCTTTTCTCTTAGTCTGTTGAGGATGCTGGGCACCCGTCCCAGTGTGTACTGTGTCTGCAGTTATTAAATGGCCCTTAACTCCAGAACATTTATGTGGAGACAACTTTCCTGACTTGACCATCTTCCTTGGACGTTTTCCCCCTGTGTGACTGCTCCCCAGCCTCGGAGGGTTGCATCTGTGGTCCCTAGGATCCAGTCCTGGATCCCGAACCATCGCCCCTCAAGGAGGTGAGAACTGTGCAGCCACCAATGGAGTGAGATTCTGGTCTTGGAAGACAGGATTATCCTCCGGTGCATGTGTAGGTGGGATCCGGACCAATTGTTCAACAGGTCCCACTGGAACACTCTGGCATGGAACCTGCCAAACTGAATGGCCTCGTAGGCCACAACCATCTTCCCCAGCAACTGAATGCATTGATGGATTAACACTCTTGCTGGTTTCAGAATTTGTTTGACCAGACTCTGGATCTCCATAGCCTTTCCACTGGAAGAAAACCTCTTCTGTGTCCAGTATGTGTTATGATTCCAGCACTCTGGTCAGAGAAGATCTTATGGCAAGGACCGGAGCACTGGAACGGAATGCTGGGGAAGGGAGCAGGACAGGAAAATAGCCCCTGGCGCCCTAACTCTGTTGTCTCACCCGTGTTGTCAGAAATCCCCTGCGAGACTATGGTTTCTTGAGCCCTTGGCAGCCGCGTTTGAAGGGCGGATCATGTATGCCCAACTTCGATGCCCCCCGGTCTTAATGAGAGACAAAGGGAAACCCGAGACAGGGTGATAACAAGAGGCCCTCTAACTAAACAACCAGGCCAGGGGATAAGCAAACTCAAAACTATAATATGTGCGGAGAAACCGCCAGGAAAAAGGACAACCAAAATATCCACTTGTCCAATTCTCCTACCCGGCACCGCCGAGTACCAGAGAGGACTTGTGGAAGCGGAACCCTCCGCAAATGCTACAAACACAAAATATAAAAGGTAAAGTGGCTGAGCCGCAACACACGGCAGAGCCGCAACTCACGAACACCACTGGATATAAAACGGTGATCAGTCAGGACTCCAGGGAACCAAACGACCTCTTGGGATGAGATGACAACTCCCGAATACCGGACTTCTGCGGACTGGAATGACCGGATACAGCAGGACTGGAAACAGACTCTCAGCAAACAAAGGCAGCATGCAGGAAGCTATTACCGGCATCTGTGAGAAGCCCTGGGAGTGTATTTAACAAGGAGTCCTCCAATCAGCTGCTAATGGCTGATTAGAATAAATGCCGTGCAGCTGCCTTGCTGCACGGCCAGAGAGCAGGTGAATATCTTAATTTCCTAAAGCCTAGAAACGGGGAACGCGGTCCGCCAGTGGCGTCCCCGTTGCAAGGGTCCGTGCAGCTCAGCGCGCCCGGCGTCTAGCGTTGCTAGGGAGCCGGCGGCTGTACGTGCACGGCATCTCTAGTTGCTAGGCGCCGGGCCGCGCAGACCATCAAGCGGACCCCGGCGCCTAACAGTACCCCCCCCTTGAGGAGGGGTCAAGGAACCCCTAAAGCCAGGTTTCTGAGGAAATTCCCGAAAAAATGCCCTCTTGAGCCTCGGGGCATGAAGATCCTTATCCAGGACCCAAGACCTTTCCTCCGGACCATAGCCTTTCCAGTGAACCAGAAAATACAGCCGATCCCGGGACAATTTGGAATCGAGAACCTTCTCTACCATGAACTCCTGTTGTCCCTGTACATCCACTGGAGATCTACCCTGAGAGATCTTCCGAGGAAATCTACTGGAAGAAACGTATTGTTTCAACAGGGAACAATGAAACGTATTTCCAATCCTGAGAGATCTTGGTAAACGTAACCGAAAGGCAACTGGGTTGACTCTTTTAATAATAAGAAATGGCCCAATAAATTTGGGTCCCAGTCTAGCTGAGGATTGTCGAAGCCTGATGTTGCGAGTCGACAACCACACCCTATCTCCCACCTTAAAAGTGCAAGGACGTCGGAGCCTGTCAGAAAATTTCTTCTCTCGAAAAGCCGCTTTTCTGAGAGCAAGGTGCACCTTTTTCCAAATGGCTCTGAGATGGGAGGTTAAGGTAAGCGAGAAGACTGAGGAATGATGAAAAAAAGAATTAGCTCTGGGGTGAAAACCAAAAACTGAAAAGAATGGAGACTCTTTAGTGGAGGAATGACAAGAATTATTGTAAGCAAATTCAGCCAACGGAAGAAACTCGGACCAATCATTCTGGAGTTTGGCTGAATACAAGCGCAAATATTGTTTCAATGATTGGTTAACTCGTTCGGTTTGCCCGTTGGATTGTGGGTGGTAACCGGATGTTAACGACAATTTCATCTTCAATGAGGCACAAAAACATTTCCAGAATTGTGCGATGAATTGTGGACCCCGATCAGAAACAATATCAGTAGGCAACCCATGAAGCCTGAATACATGGCGGAGAAACAAAACTGCCAACCCTTGGGCAGAAGGCAATCGGGGAAGAGCAATAAAATGAGCCATTTTACTAAAACGGTCCACTACCACCCATATGACTCGGAATCCGGCTGAAAGGGGAAGGTCAACCACAAAATCCATGGAAATATGAGACCACGGCCTGAGAGGAACATTTAAGGGCATAAGTTGCCCGATGGGCAAGGAACGGGGAACCTTATGCTGTGCACAAACCTGACATGAATAAACAAATTCCTTGACGTCTTTAGAAAGACCAGGCCACCATACTGAGCGAGAGACTAACTCCAATGTCTTAGAGACTCCTGGATGCCCTGAAACTTTGTTATCATGGAATTCCGTTAAAACAGTAACTCTCAAAAACTCAGGGACGTAAAGACGACCAGCAGGAGTAATTCTAGGAGCTTGGTGTTGAAGCTGTTTTAACTGGGTAAATAAATCTTGTGTGAGGCCCGCCCAGATGACCGAAGATGGAAGTATGGGGGTAACAGGATTGTTATTGTGAACCGGAAGAAAGCTATGTGACAGGGCATCAGCCTTAGTATTCTTGGAACCAGGCCTGAAAGTGATTATAAATTTGAAACGCGTAAAAAATAATGCCCAACGTGCCTGCCGGGCATTAAGCCGCTTAGCCGATTCAATGTATTGCAGGTTCTTATGGTCAGTCAATACCGAAATAGTATGTTTTGCTCCCTCCAGCCAATGCCTCCACTCCTCGAAAGCCCATTTTACCGCCAGTAACTCCCGATTACCAACATCATAGTTGGATTCAGCGGAGGAGAATTTCCTGGACATAAAGGCACAAGGATGTAACTCCAGAGACTCCGGATCCTTTTGAGAAAGGATAGCCCCCACTCCAACCTCCGAGGCATCAACCTCCACCACAAAGGGCAATTCCGGATTAGGATGTCTGAGGACTGGAGCCGAGACAAAGGCTTGTTTCAAGGCCCGGAAGGACAACTCAGCTTCACGCGACCAGTTGGTAGGATCCGCTCCTTTCTTTGTCAGAGCTACAATGGGAGCAACCAGGTCAGAAAAAGAATGAATGAACCTCCTATAATAATTCGCAAACCCTAAAAAACGCTGAATTGCTTTTAAATTGGTGGGTTGCGCCCAACTAAGGATGGCCTGGAGTTTCTTTGGTTCCATGGAAAATCCCTGAGGGGAAATTATGTACCCTAAAAAAGATACTTCCGTGACATGAAACTCACACTTCTCCAGCTTGGCATATAAATGATTCTCACATAACTTTTGAAGAACCAGACGCACCTGGGTAACATGTTGTTCCATTGATTTAGAAAAAATCAGGATGTCGTCTAAGTAAACGACCACGAATTTCCCTAGGAAGTCACGGAGCACATCGTTAATGAGGTCTTGAAAAACTGCCGGAGCATTGGACAGGCCGAACGGCATCACCAGGTATTCGTAGTAACCCGACTGAGTACTGAAGGCCGTTTTCCACTCATCTCCAGATTTAATTCGGATGAGGTTGTACGCTCCTCTAAGGTCAATTTTAGAAAAAAATCACAGCAGAACGTAACTGATCAAAGAGTACAGAAATCAACGGCAAAGGATAGGTGTTTTTAACTGAGATCTTATTCAGGGCTCTAAAATCAATGCAAGGTCTAAGCGAGCCATCCTTTTTCTCCACAAAGAAGAAGCCTGCACTTAAAGGAGATTTTGATGGTCTAATAAATCCTTTCTCAAGGCTCTCCTTTACATAATCATTCATAGCCGCAGTTTCTGGCCCGGATAATGCATATAATCTTCCCTTTGGCAATGCGGCACCAGGAATTAACTCAATAGCACAATCATAAGGCCGATGGGGAGGCAGAATGTCCGCATTGCCTTTGGAGAAAACATCAGCAAACTCCTGGTATTCCACCGGAATGAGTTCTGGAATGATAGCTGCTACTCTGACTGGAAACGTGATACATTCCTTATCACAAAAAGTACCCCAATGTGAAATCTCCCCCGACCGCCAATCAATGGTGGGATTATGAAAGGCCAGCCAAGGGTGACCCAGAACAACTGGAACTGCTGGTCAATGTGTAAGAAAGAACTCGATTTTCTCGGAATGTAGAGCTCCTACTGTAAGTAGTACAGGGGGTGTACGGAGAGAAATAATCCCATTAGACAGCGGACTCCCATCTAAGCCATGCATGGTGACACACCTACCCAAAGGTAACTGAGGAATGCCTAAGGCCTTAGCCCAAGTTAAATCCATAAAGTTTCCTGCAGCTCCACTGTCAACAAAAGCCGACACCGAAGAACTGAGGCTGCCAAAGGAAACTTTAACTGGGACTAAAAGGGAGTTATTCGAGGAGATAAGCTGCAGACCTAGGTGAACCCCCTCACAATTCACCTGGTCAAAGCATTTCCCGACTTGTTCGGACAATTACGAGCAAAATGTCCCTTACCCCCACAGTACAGACAAAGACCAGAATTTTGCCTTCTGGCTCTTTCTTCAGGAGACAGCCGGGAGAGACCCATCTGCATGGTCTCCTCTACGTCTTCAGGAATGGAATATACACACGGACTTGACCTTACAGGTACTCCTTTTTCAGCCCTCCGCTTTCTGAGACGACGATTAATCTTAATAGAAAGCTCCATGAGTTTATCAAGAGTCTCAGGAGCGGGGTACTGAAGGAGACTGTCTTTTATAGACTCTGATAAGCCGAGGCGAAACTGACTGCGCAGGGCTGGGTCATTCCAGCCACAGTCGTTCGACCAACGGCGAAACTCCGTACAATAAACCTCTGCAGGATTTCTACCCTGTCTGAGAGCGCGCAACTGACTTTCAGCGGACGCCTCTCTATCAGGGTCATCATACAAGAGCCCTAAAGACTCAAAAAAAGCGTCAACTGACAACAATGCCGGATCCTCTGCTCTTAAACCAAATGCCCAGGTCTGAGGATCCCCCTGGAGCAAAGAAATAATAAACCCGACCCGCTGAGATTCAGTACCCGAGGAAGTCGGTCTTAAACGAAAATAAAGTTTACAGGATTCTTTAAAATTAAAAAACTCTTTTCTATCACCAGAAAAACGGTCAGGCAAATGCATCTTTGGTTCAGGGACTACCCTTGGGGAAGCTCGCAAAAGATCTTCCTGCGACTTCACCCGAAGAGAAAGATCCTGAACCATCTGAGTAAGTTCTTGAATCTGGCTGACTAAGAGCTGACCAGGATTTGGCCCTAAACCTGTTGGATTCATGAGGCCGATAAACTCTCACAAAACTGAATGAAAAAAAATTAAACCCCGTTTAATTTTAAGTTTTGGTATGGCCGGTAATAATGTTATGATTCCAGCACTCTGGTCAGAGAAGATCTTATGGCAAGGACTGGAGCACTGGAACGGAATGCTGGGGAAGGGAGCAGGACAGGAAAATAGCCCCTGGCGCCCTAACTCTGTTGTCTCACCCGTGTTGTCAGAAATCCCCTGCGAGACTATGGTTTCTTGAGCCCTTGGCAGCCGCGTTTGAAGGGCGGATTATGTCTGCCCAACTTCGATGCCCCCCAGTCTTAATGAGAGACAAAGGGAAACCCGAGACAGGGTGATAACAAGAGGCCCTCTAACTAAACAACCAGGCCAGGGGCTAAGCAAACTCAAAACTATAATATGTGCGGAGAAACCGCCAGGAAAAAGGACAACCAAAATATCCACTTGTCCAATTCTCCTACCCGGCACCGCCAAGTACCAGAGAGGACTTGTGGAAGCGGAACCCTCCACAAATGCTCCAAACACAAAATATAAAAGGTAAAGCGGCTGAGCCGCAACACACGGCAGAGCCGCAACTCACGAACACCACTGGATATAAAACGGTGATCAGTCAGGACTCCAGGGAACCAAACGACCTCTTGGGATGAGATGACAACTCCCGAATACCGGACTTCTGCGGACTGGAATGACCGGATACAGCAGGACTGGAAACAGACTCTCAGCAAACAAAGGCAGCATGCAGGAAGCTATTACCGGCGTCTGTGAGAAGCCCTGGGAGTGTATTTAACAAGGAGTCCTCCAATCAGCTGCTAAAGGCTGATTAGAATAAATGCCGTGCAGCTGCCTTGCTGCACGGCCAGAGAGCAGGTGAATATCTTAATTTCCTAAAGCCTAGCAACGGGGAACGCGGTCCGCCAGTGGCGTCCCCATTGCTAGGGTCCGTGCGGCTCAGCGCGCCCGGCGTCTAGCGTTGCTAATGAGCCGGCGGCTGTACGTGCACGGCGTCTCTAGTTGCTAGGCGCCGGGCCGCGCAGACCATCAAGCGGACCCCGGCGCCTAACAGTATGACTCCCAAAAACAACAACCGCGTCATTGGGACCAACTGCGATTTTGGCAAGTTTAGGAGCCAACCATGTTGTTGAAGAACTGTCAGGGAGAGTGCAATGTTTTGCACCAACTGGTCCCTGGATCTCGCCTTTATCAGGAGATCATCCAAGTACGGGATAATTGTGACTCCTTGCTTGCGAAGGAGAACCATAATTTCCGCCATCACCCTGGTGAAAATCCTCGGAGCCGTGGACAGACCAAACGGCAATGTCTGAAATTGGTAATGACAATCCTGAATTGCAAACCTTAGGTAGCTTGAGGCAGTGGCTAAATGGGAACATGTAAGTAGGCATCCTTAATGTCTACCAAAACCATGAAATCTCCGTCCTCCGGACTGGAGATCACTGCCCTGAGAAATTCCATCTTGAAATTGAATTTCTTTAGGAAGAAATTGAGGGATTTCAGATTTAAGATTGGTCTGACTGAGCCGTCCGGCTTCGGGACCACGAAGAGGCTTGAATAAAGACCTTCTCCCTGCTGACTAAGGCCAATTTGAACAATCGGTGAGGGGGAACGTCTTGAAACCCCAGTTTGTACCCTTGGGACACTATTTGTAAAACCCACGAGTCCAGGTCCGAATGAATCCAGAACTGACTGAAGAGTTTTAGACGTGCCCCCACTGGTGTGGGCTCCTGCAAGAAAGCCCCAGTGTCATGCAGTGGATTTGGCAGAAGCAGAGGACAATCTCTGGTCCTGCGATCTTGAAGAGGCTACAGACCTCTTCCTTTTCCTTCCTCTACCTGCAAAGAAAGGGGAATCTTAACTTCTTGCATATCTATTGGGCCAAAATGACTGCGGTAGATAATGATGCGTCTTCATCCGTTGAGAGGGAACATAGGGCAAGAAGGTTGACTTACCATTGAAATGAGGATGCATCTTGCTGCCTTTCCAATGAAGCAAGTTTAATTTAGTAATAGGTGAAAAACCATCCTTACAAAGGTGTTAATCAGAGACTTGGCTTTGTGGACACTTTTCAGAGAACAAATTTGTTAGCATAAAAATAAAGCCAGAAAATGAAGAGCTGTTTAATCACTCAATTGGATTTTTCTGCCAGCATATTTCTTTTTCTCTGCAACCCACTGCTAAATTGTGCTTCCTAGATGTTTTTATAAAATCACTGAATCAAATCTAACTCTGATTACATCAGAGAAGGCCAGGTACCCTACACCATAACAGGGGGTATGAAATTTGACTTGTCTACTTAAAGATCACCAAAATCTGATAACAAGGTCAATTACGTCCCCGGGTGGGATTGAACCACCAACCTTTTGGTTAATAGCCATACATACTAACTGATTGCGCCACAGAGATACTTTGCAAAAGTTCATACTGACAAAGGCTAATAAGCATTCATCTAAAACGTTTCCTAGAAAAACTTTAAAAAGTCAATAATCTGGAGAGTTTTTGTAAGATGTTTCTTCCATCAACCAACGAAGAAACACATTGGTACTTTCCCATGATGAGTGAGTGCTTCAGGATCTCTTGCACTTACATGTGCAGCAGAGTGCTGCAATGGAAGCATGCTGGGCCCATAAGCCAGAGGTAGGCAGATTGAAACTATCCTCTGCTATATGCATTTTTTTTTGTTAATTAAAGTAATCCAAAACTGGGATTGATATTTTGTCTCTTTTATTTTTACTTAAAGTACAATAACTTTTACCATTTATTTTGTTTTAATAGTATATTGACAGTATTGTTTTCTTTCAAAAATCCACTTCATTTTCTTTACCCTATTATTAAAATGGTAATTGACAAAAACAAACTACATTGTCACCAGAAGAGCAATACAAAATGTACAAGTGATATATTAAAATCATCTTTCCAGCTTGAATTTCAATGATGCATTGGGGCAACGATTTTGTGAGAAACATCTTCACCCTTAAATAAAGATTTTCGTAATTTCTTACCTGTGTGCTAATTAGATATCACCTTGTTTTCACATTAAACAGACTTCCACATGAGAAAGCAGCAAGGATGCAGTGGCGTTAATGTTTCCTGGTGTCAACCTGTATTATTTCAGTAGACATTGAAATGAGGATGCATCTTGCTGCCTTTCCAATGAAGCAAGTTTAATTTAGTAATAGGTGAAAAACCATCCCTACAAAGGTGTTAATCAGAGACTTGGCTTTGTGGACACTTTTCAGAGAACAAATTTGTTAGCATAAAAATAAAGCCAGAAAATGAAGAGCTGTTTAATCACGCAATTTGATTTTTTTGCCAGCATATTTCTTTTTCTCTGCAACCCACTGCTAAATTGTGCTTCCTAGATGTTTTTATAAAATCACTGAATCAAATCTAACTCTGATTACATCAGAGAAGGCCAGGTACCCTACACCATAACAGGGGGTATGAAATTTGACTTGTCTACTTAAAGATCACCAAAATCTGATAACAAGGTCAATTAGGTCCCTGGGTGGGATTGAACCACCAACGTTTTGGTTAATAGCCGTACATACTAACTGATTGCGCCACAGAGACACTTTGCAAAAGTTCATACTGACAAAGGCTAATAAGCATTCATCTAAAACGTTTCCTAGAAAAACTTTAAAAAGTCAATAATCTGGAGAGTTTTTGTAAGATGTTTCTTCCATCAACCAACGAAGAAACACATTGGTACTTTCCCATGATGAGTGAGTGCTTCAGGATCTCTTGCACTTACATGTGCAGCAGAGTACTGCAATGGAAGCATGCTGGGCCCATAAGCCAGAGGTAGGCAGATTGAAACTATCCTCTGCTATATGCATTTTTTTTTGTTAATTAAAGTAATCCAAAACTGGGATTGATATTTTGGCTCTTTTATTTTTACTTAAAGTACAATAACTTTTACCATTTTAATTTGTTTTAATAGTATATTGACAGTATTGTTTTCTTTCAGAAATCCACTTCATTTTCTTTACCCTATTATTAAAATGGTAATTGACAAAAACAAACTACATTGTCACCAGAAGAGCAATACAAAATGTACAAGTGATATATTAAAATCATCTTTCCAGCTTGAATTTCAATGATGCATTGGGGCAACGATTTTGTGAGAAACATCTTCACCCTTAAATAAAGATTTTCTTAATTCCTTACCTGTGTGCTAATTAGATATCACCTTGTTTTCACATTAAACAGACTTCCACATGAGAAAGCAGCAAGGATGCAGTGGCGTTAATGTTTCCTGGTGTCAACCTGTATTATTTCAGTAGACATTGAAATGAGGATGCATCTTGCTGCCTTTCCAATGAAGCAAGTTTAATTTAGTAATAGGTGAAAAACCATCCCTACAAAGGTGTTAATCAGAGACTTGGCTTTGTGGACACTTTTCAGAGAACAAATTTGTTAGCATAAAAATAAAGCCAGAAAATGAAGAGCTGTTTAATCACTCAAATGGATTTTTTTGCCAGCATATTTCTTTTTCTCTGCAACCCACTGCTAAATTGTGTTTCCTAGCTGTTTTTATAAAATCACTGAATCAAATCTAACTCTGATTACATCAGAGAAGGCCAGGTACCCTACACCATAACAGGGGGTTTGAAATTTTGACTTGTCTACTTAAAGATCACCAAAATCTGATAACAAGGTCAATTACAGACCTGGGTGGGATTGAACCACCAACCTTTTGGTTAATAGCCGTACACACTAACTGATTGCGCCACAGAGACACGTTGTGAAAGTATATACTGACAAGGGCTAATAAGCATTCATCTAAAACGTTTCCTAGAAAAACTTTAAAAAGTCAATAATCTGGAGAGTTTTTGTAAGATGTTTCTTCCATCAACCAACGAAGAAACACATTGGTACTTTCCCATGATGAGTGAGTGCTTCAGGATCTCTTGCACTTACATGTGCAGCAGAGTACAGCAATGGAAGCATGCTGGGCCCATAACCCAGAGGTAGGCAGATTGAAACTATCCTCTGCTATATGCATTTTTTTGTTTGTTAATTAAAGTAATCCAAAACTGGGATTGATATTTTGGCTCTTTTATTTTTACTTAAAGTACAATAACTTTTACCATTTTAATTTGTTTTAATAGTATATTGACAGTATTGTTTTCTTTCAAAAATCCACTTAATTTTCTTTACCCTATTATTTAAATGGTAATTGACAAAAACAAACTACATTGTCACCAGAAGAGCAATTCAAAATGTACAAGTGATATATTAAAATCATCTTTCCAGCTTGAATTTCAATGATGCATTGGGGCAACGATTTTGTGAGAAACATCTTCACCCTTAAATAAAGATTTTCTTAATTCCTTACCTGTGTGCTAATTAGATATCACCTTGTTTTCACATTAA
This sequence comes from Pseudophryne corroboree, assembly GCF_028390025.1. Lineage (NCBI taxonomy): Eukaryota > Metazoa > Chordata > Amphibia > Anura > Myobatrachidae > Pseudophryne > Pseudophryne corroboree. The sequence goes on along the minus strand of NW_026968006.1, from coordinate 125,494 downwards.
ACAGACTTCCACATGAGAAAGCAGCAAGGATGCAGTGGCGTTAATGTTTCCTGGTGTCAACCTGTATTATTTCAGTAGACATTGAAATGAGGATGCATCTTGCTGCCTTTCCAATGAAGCAAGTTTAATTTAGTAATAGGTGAAAAACCATCCCTACAAAGGTGTTAATCAGAGACTTGGCTTTGTGGACACTTTTCAGAGAACAAATTTGTTAGCATAAAAATAAAGCCAGAAAATGAAGAGCTGTTTAATCACTCAAATGGATTTTTTTGCCAGCATATTTCTTTTTCTCTGCAACCCACTGCTAAATTGTGCTTCCTAGCTGTTTTTATAAAATCACTGAATCAAATCTAACTCTGATTACATCAGAGAAGGCCAGGTACCCTACACCATAACAGGGGGTTTGAAATTTTGACTTGTCTACTTAAAGATCACCAAAATCTGATAACAAGGTCAATTACGTACCTGGGTGGGATTGAACCACCAACCTTTTGGTTAATAGCCGTACACACTAACTGACTGCGCCACAGAGACACATTGTGAAAGTATATACTGACAAGGGCTAATAAGCATTCATCTAAAACGTTTCCTAGAAAAACTTTAAAAAGTCAATAATCTGGAGAGTTTTTGTAAGATGTTTCTTCCATCAACCAACGAAGAAACACATTGGTACTTTCCCATGATGAGTGAGTGCTTCAGGATCTCTTGCACTTACATGTGCAGCAGAGTACAGCAATGGAAGCATGCTGGGCCCATAACCCAGAGGTAGGCAGATTGAAACTATTCTCTGCTATATGCATTTTTTTTTGTTTGTTAATTAAAGTAATCCAAAACTGGGATTGATATTTTGGCTCTTTTATTTTTACTTAAAGTACCATAACTTTTACCATTTTAATTTGTTTTAATAGTATATTGACAGTATTGTTTTCTTTCAAAAATCCACTTAATTTTCTTTACCCTATTATTTAAATGGTAATTGACAAAAACAAACTACATTGTCACCAGAAGAGCAATTCAAAATGTACAAGTGATATATTAAAATCATCTTTCCAGCTTGAATTTCAATGATGCATTGGGGCAACGATTTTGTGAGAAACATCTTCACCCTTAAATAAAGATTTTCTTAATTCCTTACCTGTGTGCTAATTAGATATCACCTTGTTTTCATATTAAACAGACTTCCACATGAGAAAGCAGCAAGGATGCAGTGGCGTTAATGTTTCCTGGTGTCAACCTGTATTATTTCAGTAGACATTGAAATGAGGATGCATCTTGCTGCCTTTCCAATGAAGCAAGTTTAATTTAGTAATAGGTGAAAAACCATCCCTACAAAGGTGTTAATCAGAGACTTGGCTTTGTGGACACTTTTCAGAGAACAAATTTGTTAGCATAAAAATAAAGCCAGAAAATGAAGAGCTGTTTAATCACGCAATTTGATTTTTTTGCCAGCATATTTCTTTTTCTCTGCAACCCACTGCTAAATTGTGCTTCCTAGATGTTTTTATAAAATCACTGAATCAAATCTAACTCTGATTACATCAGAGAAGGCCAGGTACCCTACACCATAACAGGGGGTATGAAATTTGACTTGTCTACTTAAAGATCACCAAAATCTGATAACAAGGTCAATTACGTCCCCGGGTGGGATTGAACCACCAACCTTTTGGTTAATAGCCATACATACTTTCTGATTGCGCCACAGAGATACTTTGCAAAAGTTCATACTGACAAAGGCTAATAAGCATTCATCTAAAACGTTTCCTAGAAAAACTTTAAAAAGTCAATAATCTGGAGAGTTTTTGTAAGATGTTTCTTCCATCAACCAACGAAGAAACACATTGGTACTTTCCCATGATGAGTGAGTGCTTCAGGATCTCTTGCACTTACATGTGCAGCAGAGTACTGCAATGGAAGCATGCTGGGCCCATAAGCCAGAGGTAGGCAGATTGAAACTATCCTCTGCTATATGCATTTTTTTTGTTAATTAAAGTAATCCAAAACTGGGATTGATATTTTGTCTCTTTTATTTTTACTTAAAGTACAATAACTTTTACCATTTATTTTGTTTTAATAGTATATTGACAGTATTGTTTTCTTTCAAAAATCCACTTCATTTTCTTTACCCTATTATTAAAATGGTAATTGACAAAAACAAACTACATTGTCACCACAATACAAAATGTACAAGTGATATATTAAAATCATCTTTCCAGCTTGAATTTCAATGATGCATTGGGGCAACGATTTTGTGAGAAACATCTTCACCCTTAAATAAAGATTTTCTTAATTCCTTACCTGTGTGCTAATTAGATATCACCTTGTTTTCACATTAAACAGACTTCCACATGAGAAAGCAGCAAGGATGCAGTGGCGTTAATGTTTCCTGGTGTCAACCTGTATTATTTCAGTAGACATTGAAATGAGGATGCATCTTGCTGCCTTTCCAATGAAGCAAGTTTAATTTAGTAATAGGTGAAAAACCATCCCTACAAAGGTGTTAATCAGAGACTTGGCTTTGTGGACACTTTTCAGAGAACAAATTTGTTAGCATAAAAATAAAGCCAGAAAATGAAGAGCTGTTTAATCACTCAAATGGATTTTTTTGCCAGCATATTTCTTTTTCTCTGCAACCCACTGCTAAATTGTGCTTCCTAGCTGTTTTTATAAAATCACTGAATCAAATCTAACTCTGATTACATCAGAGAAGGCCAGGTACCCTACACCATAACAGGGGGTTTGAAATTTTGACTTGTCTACTTAAAGATCACCAAAATCTGATAACAAGGTCAATTACGTACCTGGGTGGGATTGAACCACCAACCTTTTGGTTAATAGCCGTACACACTAACTGATTGCGCCACAGAGACACATTGCGAAAGTATATACTGACAAGGGCTAATAAGCATTCATCTAAAACATTTCCTAGAAAAACTTTAAAAAGTCAATAATCTGGAGAGTTTTTGTAAGATGTTTCTTCCATCAACCAACGAGCAGAGGATAGTTTCAATCTGCCTACCTCTGGGTTATGAGCCCAGCATGCTTCCATTGCTGTACTCTGCTGCACATGTAAGTGCAAGAGATCCTGAAGCACTCACTCATCGTGAGTGCTTCAGGATCTCTTGCACTTACATGTGCAGCAGAGTACAGCAATGGAAGCATGCTGGGCTCATAACCCAGAGGTAGGCAGATTGAAACTATCCTCTGCTGTATGCTTTTTTTTTTTGTTAAAGTGATCCAAAACTGGGATTGATATTTTGGCTCTTTTATTTTTACTTAAAGTACAATAACTTTTACCATTTTAATTTGTTTTAATAGTATATTGACAGTATTGTTTTCTTTCAAAAATCCACTTCATTTTCTTTACCCTATTATTAAAATGGTAATTGACAAAAACAAACTACATTGTCACCAGAAGAGCAATACAAAATGTACAAGTGATATATTAAAATTATCTTTCCAGCTTGAATTTCAATGATGCATTGCGGCAACGATTTTGTGAGAAACATCTTCACCCTTAAATAAAGATTTTCTTAATTCCTTACCTGTGTGCTAATTAGATATCACCTTGTTTTCACATTAAACAGACTTCCACATGAGAAAGCAGCAAGGATGCAGTGGCGTTAATGTTTCCTGGTGTCAACCTGTATTATTTCAGTAGACATTGAAATGAGGATGCATCTTGCTGCCTTTCCAATGAAGCAAGTTTAATTTAGTAATAGGTGAAAAACCATCCCTACAAAGGTGTTAATCAGAGACTTGGCTTTGTGGACACTTTTCAGAGAACAAATTTGTTAGCATAAAAATAAAGCCAGAAAATGAAGAGCTGTTTAATCACTCAAATGGATTTTTTTGCCAGCATATTTCTTTTTCTCTGCAACCCACTGCTAAATTGTGCTTCCTAGCTGTTTTTATAAAATCACTGAATCAAATCTAACTCTGATTACATCAGAGAAGGCCAGGTACCCTACACCATAACAGGGGGTTTGAAATTTTGACTTGTCTACTTAAAGATCACCAAAATCTGATAACAAGGTCAATTACGTACCTGGGTGGGATTGGAACCACCAACCTTTTGGTTAATAGCCGTACACACTAACTGATTGCGCCACAGAGACACATTGTGAAAGTATATACTGACAAGGGCTAATAAGCATTCATCTAAAACGTTTCCTAGAAAAACTTTAAAAAGTCAATAATCTGGAGAGTTTTTGTAAGATGTTTCTTCCATCAACCAAAGAAGAAACACATTGGTACTTTCCCATGATGAGTGAGTGCTTCAGGATCTCTTGCACTTACATGTGCAGCAGAGTACAGCAATGGAAGCATGCTGGGCCCATAACCCAGAGGTAGGCAGATTGAAACTATTCTCTGCTATATGCATTTTTTTTTGTTTGTTAATTAAAGTAATCCAAAACTGGGATTGATATTTTGGCTCTTTTATTTTTACTTAAAGTACAATAACTTTTACCATTTTAATTTGTTTTAATAGTATATTGACAGTATTGTTTTCTTTCAAAAATCCACTTAATTTTCTTTACCCTATTATTTAAATGGTAATTGACAAAAACAAACTACATTGTCACCAGAAGAGCAATTCAAAATGTACAAGTGATATATTAAAATCATCTTTCCAGCTTGAATTTCAATGATGCATTGGGGCAACGATTTTGTGAGAAACATCTTCACCCTTAAATAAAGATTTTCTTAATTCCTTACCTGTGTGCTAATTAGATATCACCTTCTTTTCATATTAAACAGACTTCCACATGAGAAAGCAGCAAGGATGCAGTGGCGTTAATGTTTCCTGGTGTCAACCTGTATTATTTCAGTAGACATTGAAATGAGGATGCATCTTGCTGCCTTTCCAATGAAGCAAGTTTAATTTAGTAATAGGTGAAAAACCATCCCTACAAAGGTGTTAATCAGAGACTTGGCTTTGTGGACACTTTTCAGAGAACAAATTTGTTAGCATAAAAATAAAGCCAGAAAATGAAGAGCTGTTTAATCACGCAATTTGATTTTTTTGCCAGCATATTTCTTTTTCTCTGCAACCCACTGCTAAATTGTGCTTCCTAGATGTTTTTATAAAATCACTGAATCAAATCTAACTCTGATTACATCAGAGAAGGCCAGGTACCCTACACCATAACAGGGGGTATGAAATTTGACTTGTCTACTTAAAGATCACCAAAATCTGATAACAAGGTCAATTACGTCCCTGGGTGGGATTGAACCACCAACCTTTTGGTTAATAGCCATACATACTAACTGATTGCGCCACAGAGACACTTTGCAAAAGTCCGTACTGACAAAGGCTAATAAGCATTCATCTAAAACGTTTCCTAGAAAAACTTTAAAAAATCAATAATCTGGAGAGTTTTTGTAAGATGTTTCTTCCATCAATCAACGAAGAAACACATTGGTACTTTCCCATGATGAGTGAGTGCTTCAGGATCTCTTGCACTTACATGTGCAGCAGAGTACTGCAATAGAAGCATGCTGGGCCCATAAGCCAGAGGTAGGCAGATTGAAACTATCCTCTGCTATATGCATTTTTTTTTGTTAATTAAAGTAATCCAAAACTGGGATTGATATTTTGTCTCTTTTATTTTTACTTAAAGTACAATAACTTTTACCATTTATTTTGTTTTAATAGTATATTGACAGTATTGTTTTCTTTCAAAAATCCACTTCATTTTCTTTACCCTATTATTAAAATGGTAATTGACAAAAACAAACTACATTGTCACCAGAAGAGCAATACAAAATGTACAAGTGATATATTAAAATCATCTTTCCAGCTTGAATTTCAATGATGCATTGGGGCAACGATTTTGTGAGAAACATCTTCACCCTTAAATAAAGATTTTCGTAATTTCTTACCTGTGTGCTAATTAGATATCACCTTGTTTTCACATTAAACAGACTTCCACATGAGAAAGCAGCAAGGTTGCAGTGGCGTTAATGTTTCCTGGTGTCAACCTGTATTATTTCAGTAGACATTGAAATGAGGATGCATCTTGCTGCCTTTCCAATGAAGCAAGTTTAATTTAGTAATAGGTGAAAAACCATCCCTACAAAGGTGTTAATCAGAGACTTGGCTTTGTGGACACTTTTCAGAGAACAAATTTGTTAGCATAAAAATAAAGCAAGAAAATGAAGAGCTGTTTAATCACGCAATTTGATTTTTTTGCCAGCATATTTCTTTTTCTCTGCAACCCACTGCTAAATTGTGCTTCCTAGATGTTTTTATAAAATCACTGAATCAAATCTAACTCTGATTACATCAGAGAAGGCCAGGTACCCTACACCATAACAGGGGGTATGAAATTTGACTTGTCTACTTAAAGATCACCAAAATCTGATAACAAGGTCAATTAGGTCACTGGGTGGGATTGAACCACCAATGTTTTGGTTAATAGCCGTACATACTAACTGATTGCGCCACAGAGACACTTTGCAAAAGTTCATACTGACAAAGGCTAATAAGCATTCATCTAAAACGTTTCCTAGAAAAACTTTAAAAAGTCAATAATCTGGAGAGTTTTTGTAAGATGTTTCTTCCATCAACCAACGAAGAAACACATTGGTACTTTCCCATGATGAGTGAGTGCTTCAGGATCTCTTACATGTGCAGCAGAGTACTGCAATGGAAGCATGCTGGGCCCATAACCCAGAGGTAGGCAGACTGAAACTATCCTATGCTATATGCATTTTTTTTTGTTAATTAAAGTAATCCAAAACTGGGATTGATATTTTGGCTCTTTTATTTTTACTTAAAGTACAATAACTTTTACCATTTTAATTTGTTTTAATAGTATATTGACAGTATTGTTTTCTTTCAGAAATCCACTTCATTTTCTTTACCCTATTATTAAAATGGTAATTGACAAAAACAAACTACATTGTCACCAGAAGAGCAATACAAAATGTACAAGTGATATATTAAAATCATCTTTCCAGCTTGAATTTCAATGATGCATTGGGGCAACGATTTTGTGAGAAACATCTTCACCCTTAAATAAAGATTTTCTTAATTCCTTACCTGTGTGCTAATTAGATATCACCTTGTTTTCACATTAAACAGACTTCCACATGAGAAAGCAGCAAGGATGCAGTGGCGTTAATGTTTCCTGGTGTCAACCTGTATTATTTCAGTAGACATTGAAATGAGGATGCATCTTGCTGCCTTTCCAATGAAGCAAGTTTAATTTAGTAATAGGTGAAAAACCATCCCTACAAAGGTGTTAATCAGAGACTTGGCTTTGTGGACACTTTTCAGAGAACAAATTTGTTAGCATAAAAATAAAGCCAGAAAATGAAGAGCTGTTTAATCACTCAAATGGATTTTTTTGCCAGCATATTTCTTTTTCTCTGCAACCCACTGCTAAATTGTGCTTCCTAGCTGTTTTTATAAAATCACTGAATCAAATCTAACTCTGATTACATCAGAGAAGGCCAGGTACCCTACACCATAACAGGGGGTTTGAAATTTTGACTTGTCTACTTAAAGATCACCAAAATCTGATAACAAGGTCAATTACGTACCTGGGTGGGATTGAACCACCAACCTTTTGGTTAATAGCCGTACACACTAACTGACTGCGCCACAGAGACACATTGTGAAAGTATATACTGACAAGGGCTAATAAGCATTCATCTAAAACGTTTCCTAGAAAAACTTTAAAAAGTCAATAATCTGGAGAGTTTTTGTAAGATGTTTCTTCCATCAACCAACGAAGAAACACATTGGTACTTTCCCATGATGAGTGAGTGCTTCAGGATCTCTTGCACTTACATGTGCAGCAGAGTACAGCAATGGAAGCATGCTGGGCCCATAACCCAGAGGTAGGCAGATTGAAACTATTCTCTGCTATATGCATTTTTTTTTGTTTGTTAATTAAAGTAATCCAAAACTGGGATTGATATTTTGGCTCTTTTATTTTTACTTAAAGTACCATAACTTTTACCATTTTAATTTGTTTTAATAGTATATTGACAGTATTGTTTTCTTTCAAAAATCCACTTAATTTTCTTTACCCTATTATTTAAATGGTAATTGACAAAAACAAACTACATTGTCACCAGAAGAGCAATTCAAAATGTACAAGTGATATATTAAAATCATCTTTCCAGCTTGAATTTCAATGATGCATTGGGGCAACGATTTTGTGAGAAACATCTTCACCCTTAAATAAAGATTTTCTTAATTCCTTACCTGTGTGCTAATTAGATATCACCTTGTTTTCATATTAAACAGACTTCCACATGAGAAAGCAGCAAGGATGCAGTGGCGTTAATGTTTCCTGGTGTCAACCTGTATTATTTCAGTAGACATTGAAATGAGGATGCATCTTGCTGCCTTTCCAATGAAGCAAGTTTAATTTAGTAATAGGTGAAAAACCATCCCTACAAAGGTGTTAATCAGAGACTTGGCTTTGTGGACACTTTTCAGAGAACAAATTTGTTAGCATAAAAATAAAGCCAGAAAATGAAGAGCTGTTTAATCACGCAATTTGATTTTTTTGCCAGCATATTTCTTTTTCTCTGCAACCCACTGCTAAATTGTGCTTCCTAGATGTTTTTATAAAATCACTGAATCAAATCTAACTCTGATTACATCAGAGAAGGCCAGGTACCCTACACCATAACAGGGGGTATGAAATTTGACTTGTCTACTTAAAGATCACCAAAATCTGATAACAAGGTCAATTACGTCCCCGGGTGGGATTGAACCACCAACCTTTTGGTTAATAGCCATACATACTTTCTGATTGCGCCACAGAGATACTTTGCAAAAGTTCATACTGACAAAGGCTAATAAGCATTCATCTAAAACGTTTCCTAGAAAAACTTTAAAAAGTCAATAATCTGGAGAGTTTTTGTAAGATGTTTCTTCCATCAACCAACGAAGAAACACATTGGTACTTTCCCATGATGAGTGAGTGCTTCAGGATCTCTTGCACTTACATGTGCAGCAGAGTACTGCAATGGAAGCATGCTGGGCCCATAAGCCAGAGGTAGGCAGATTGAAACTATCCTCTGCTATATGCATTTTTTTTGTTAATTAAAGTAATCCAAAACTGGGATTGATATTTTGTCTCTTTTATTTTTACTTAAAGTACAATAACTTTTACCATTTATTTTGTTTTAATAGTATATTGACAGTATTGTTTTCTTTCAAAAATCCACTTCATTTTCTTTACCCTATTATTAAAATGGTAATTGACAAAAACAAACTACATTGTCACCACAATACAAAATGTACAAGTGATATATTAAAATCATCTTTCCAGCTTGAATTTCAATGATGCATTGGGGCAACGATTTTGTGAGAAACATCTTCACCCTTAAATAAAGATTTTCTTAATTCCTTACCTGTGTGCTAATTAGATATCACCTTGTTTTCACATTAAACAGACTTCCACATGAGAAAGCAGCAAGGATGCAGTGGCGTTAATGTTTCCTGGTGTCAACCTGTATTATTTCAGTAGACATTGAAATGAGGATGCATCTTGCTGCCTTTCCAATGAAGCAAGTTTAATTTAGTAATAGGTGAAAAACCATCCCTACAAAGGTGTTAATCAGAGACTTGGCTTTGTGGACACTTTTCAGAGAACAAATTTGTTAGCATAAAAATAAAGCCAGAAAATGAAGAGCTGTTTAATCACTCAAATGGATTTTTTTGCCAGCATATTTCTTTTTCTCTGCAACCCACTGCTAAATTGTGCTTCCTAGCTGTTTTTATAAAATCACTGAATCAAATCTAACTCTGATTACATCAGAGAAGGCCAGGTACCCTACACCATAACAGGGGGTTTGAAATTTTGACTTGTCTACTTAAAGATCACCAAAATCTGATAACAAGGTCAATTACGTACCTGGGTGGGATTGAACCACCAACCTTTTGGTTAATAGCCGTACACACTAACTGATTGCGCCACAGAGACACATTGCGAAAGTATATACTGACAAGGGCTAATAAGCATTCATCTAAAACATTTCCTAGAAAAACTTTAAAAAGTCAATAATCTGGAGAGTTTTTGTAAGATGTTTCTTCCATCAACCAACGAGCAGAGGATAGTTTCAATCTGCCTACCTCTGGGTTATGAGCCCAGCATGCTTCCATTGCTGTACTCTGCTGCACATGTAAGTGCAAGAGATCCTGAAGCACTCACTCATCGTGAGTGCTTCAGGATCTCTTGCACTTACATGTGCAGCAGAGTACAGCAATGGAAGCATGCTGGGCTCATAACCCAGAGGTAGGCAGATTGAAACTATCCTCTGCTGTATGCTTTTTTTTTTTGTTAAAGTGATCCAAAACTGGGATTGATATTTTGGCTCTTTTATTTTTACTTAAAGTACAATAACTTTTACCATTTTAATTTGTTTTAATAGTATATTGACAGTATTGTTTTCTTTCAAAAATCCACTTCATTTTCTTTACCCTATTATTAAAATGGTAATTGACAAAAACAAACTACATTGTCACCAGAAGAGCAATACAAAATGTACAAGTGATATATTAAAATTATCTTTCCAGCTTGAATTTCAATGATGCATTGCGGCAACGATTTTGTGAGAAACATCTTCACCCTTAAATAAAGATTTTCTTAATTCCTTACCTGTGTGCTAATTAGATATCACCTTGTTTTCACATTAAACAGACTTCCACATGAGAAAGCAGCAAGGATGCAGTGGCGTTAATGTTTCCTGGTGTCAACCTGTATTATTTCAGTAGACATTGAAATGAGGATGCATCTTGCTGCCTTTCCAATGAAGCAAGTTTAATTTAGTAATAGGTGAAAAACCATCCCTACAAAGGTGTTAATCAGAGACTTGGCTTTGTGGACACTTTTCAGAGAACAAATTTGTTAGCATAAAAATAAAGCCAGAAAATGAAGAGCTGTTTAATCACTCAAATGGATTTTTTTGCCAGCATATTTCTTTTTCTCTGCAACCCACTGCTAAATTGTGCTTCCTAGCTGTTTTTATAAAATCACTGAATCAAATCTAACTCTGATTACATCAGAGAAGGCCAGGTACCCTACACCATAACAGGGGGTTTGAAATTTTGACTTGTCTACTTAAAGATCACCAAAATCTGATAACAAGGTCAATTACGTACCTGGGTGGGATTGGAACCACCAACCTTTTGGTTAATAGCCGTACACACTAACTGATTGCGCCACAGAGACACATTGTGAAAGTATATACTGACAAGGGCTAATAAGCATTCATCTAAAACGTTTCCTAGAAAAACTTTAAAAAGTCAATAATCTGGAGAGTTTTTGTAAGATGTTTCTTCCATCAACCAAAGAAGAAACACATTGGTACTTTCCCATGATGAGTGAGTGCTTCAGGATCTCTTGCACTTACATGTGCAGCAGAGTACAGCAATGGAAGCATGCTGGGCCCATAACCCAGAGGTAGGCAGATTGAAACTATTCTCTGCTATATGCATTTTTTTTTGTTTGTTAATTAAAGTAATCCAAAACTGGGATTGATATTTTGGCTCTTTTATTTTTACTTAAAGTACAATAACTTTTACCATTTTAATTTGTTTTAATAGTATATTGACAGTATTGTTTTCTTTCAAAAATCCACTTAATTTTCTTTACCCTATTATTTAAATGGTAATTGACAAAAACAAACTACATTGTCACCAGAAGAGCAATTCAAAATGTACAAGTGATATATTAAAATCATCTTTCCAGCTTGAATTTCAATGATGCATTGGGGCAACGATTTTGTGAGAAACATCTTCACCCTTAAATAAAGATTTTCTTAATTCCTTACCTGTGTGCTAATTAGATATCACCTTCTTTTCATATTAAACAGACTTCCACATGAGAAAGCAGCAAGGATGCAGTGGCGTTAATGTTTCCTGGTGTCAACCTGTATTATTTCAGTAGACATTGAAATGAGGATGCATCTTGCTGCCTTTCCAATGAAGCAAGTTTAATTTAGTAATAGGTGAAAAACCATCCCTACAAAGGTGTTAATCAGAGACTTGGCTTTGTGGACACTTTTCAGAGAACAAATTTGTTAGCATAAAAATAAAGCCAGAAAATGAAGAGCTGTTTAATCACGCAATTTGATTTTTTTGCCAGCATATTTCTTTTTCTCTGCAACCCACTGCTAAATTGTGCTTCCTAGATGTTTTTATAAAATCACTGAATCAAATCTAACTCTGATTACATCAGAGAAGGCCAGGTACCCTACACCATAACAGGGGGTATGAAATTTGACTTGTCTACTTAAAGATCACCAAAATCTGATAACAAGGTCAATTACGTCCCTGGGTGGGATTGAACCACCAACCTTTTGGTTAATAGCCATACATACTAACTGATTGCGCCACAGAGACACTTTGCAAAAGTCCGTACTGACAAAGGCTAATAAGCATTCATCTAAAACGTTTCCTAGAAAAACTTTAAAAAATCAATAATCTGGAGAGTTTTTGTAAGATGTTTCTTCCATCAATCAACGAAGAAACACATTGGTACTTTCCCATGATGAGTGAGTGCTTCAGGATCTCTTGCACTTACATGTGCAGCAGAGTACTGCAATAGAAGCATGCTGGGCCCATAAGCCAGAGGTAGGCAGATTGAAACTATCCTCTGCTATATGCATTTTTTTTTGTTAATTAAAGTAATCCAAAACTGGGATTGATATTTTGTCTCTTTTATTTTTACTTAAAGTACAATAACTTTTACCATTTATTTTGTTTTAATAGTATATTGACAGTATTGTTTTCTTTCAAAAATCCACTTCATTTTCTTTACCCTATTATTAAAATGGTAATTGACAAAAACAAACTACATTGTCACCAGAAGAGCAATACAAAATGTACAAGTGATATATTAAAATCATCTTTCCAGCTTGAATTTCAATGATGCATTGGGGCAACGATTTTGTGAGAAACATCTTCACCCTTAAATAAAGATTTTCGTAATTTCTTACCTGTGTGCTAATTAGATATCACCTTGTTTTCACATTAAACAGACTTCCACATGAGAAAGCAGCAAGGTTGCAGTGGCGTTAATGTTTCCTGGTGTCAACCTGTATTATTTCAGTAGACATTGAAATGAGGATGCATCTTGCTGCCTTTCCAATGAAGCAAGTTTAATTTAGTAATAGGTGAAAAACCATCCCTACAAAGGTGTTAATCAGAGACTTGGCTTTGTGGACACTTTTCAGAGAACAAATTTGTTAGCATAAAAATAAAGCAAGAAAATGAAGAGCTGTTTAATCACGCAATTTGATTTTTTTGCCAGCATATTTCTTTTTCTCTGCAACCCACTGCTAAATTGTGCTTCCTAGATGTTTTTATAAAATCACTGAATCAAATCTAACTCTGATTACATCAGAGAAGGCCAGGTACCCTACACCATAACAGGGGGTATGAAATTTGACTTGTCTACTTAAAGATCACCAAAATCTGATAACAAGGTCAATTAGGTCACTGGGTGGGATTGAACCACCAATGTTTTGGTTAATAGCCGTACATACTAACTGATTGCGCCACAGAGACACTTTGCAAAAGTTCATACTGACAAAGGCTAATAAGCATTCATCTAAAACGTTTCCTAGAAAAACTTTAAAAAGTCAATAATCTGGAGAGTTTTTGTAAGATGTTTCTTCCATCAACCAACGAAGAAACACATTGGTACTTTCCCATGATGAGTGAGTGCTTCAGGATCTCTTACATGTGCAGCAGAGTACTGCAATGGAAGCATGCTGGGCCCATAACCCAGAGGTAGGCAGACTGAAACTATCCTATGCTATATGCATTTTTTTTTGTTAATTAAAGTAATCCAAAACTGGGATTGATATTTTGGCTCTTTTATTTTTACTTAAAGTACAATAACTTTTACCATTTTAATTTGTTTTAATAGTATATTGACAGTATTGTTTTCTTTCAGAAATCCACTTCATTTTCTTTACCCTATTATTAAAATGGTAATTGACAAAAACAAACTACATTGTCACCAGAAGAGCAATACAAAATGTACAAGTGATATATTAAAATCATCTTTCCAGCTTGAATTTCAATGATGCATTGGGGCAACGATTTTGTGAGAAACATCTTCACCCTTAAATAAAGATTTTCTTAATTCCTTACCTGTGTGCTAATTAGATATCACCTTGTTTTCACATTAAACAGACTTCCACATGAGAAAGCAGCAAGGATGCAGTGGCGTTAATGTTTCCTGGTGTCAACCTGTATTATTTCAGTAGACATTGAAATGAGGATGCATCTTGCTGCCTTTCCAATGAAGCAAGTTTAATTTAGTAATAGGTGAAAAACCATCCCTACAAAGGTGTTAATCAGAGACTTGGCTTTGTGGACACTTTTCAGAGAACAAATTAGTTAGCATAAAAATAAAGCCAGAAAATGAAGAGCTGTTTAAGCTGCTTTCTCATGTGGAAGTCTGTTTAATGTGAAAACAAGGTGATATCTAATTAGCACACAGGTAAGGAATTAAGAAAATCTTTATTTAAGGGTGAAGATGTTTCTCACAAAATCGTTGCCCCAATGCATCATTGAAATTCAAGCTGGAAAGATGATTTTAATATATCACTTGTACATTTTGTATTGCTCTTCTGGTGACAATGTAGTTTGTTTTTGTCAATTACCATTTTAATAATAGGGTAAAGAAAATGAAGTGGATTTCTGAAAGAAAACAATACTGTCAATATACTATTAAAACAAATTAAAATTGTAAAAGTTATTGTACTTTAAGTAAAAATAAAAGAGCCAAAATATCAATCCCAGTTTTGGATTACTTTAATTAACAAAAAAAAATGCATATAGCAGAGGATAGTTTCAATCTGCCTACCTCTGGCTTATGGGCCCAGCATGCTTCCATTGCAGTACTCTGCTGCACATGTAAGTGCAAGAGATCCTGAAGCACTCACTCATCATGGGAAAGTACCAATGTGTTTCTTCGTTGGTTGATGGAAGAAACATCTTACAAAAACTCTCCAGATTATTGACTTTTTAAAGTTTTTCTAGGAAACGTTTTAGATGAATGCTTATTAGCCTTTGTCAGTATGAACTTTTGCAAAGTGTCTCTGTGGCGCAATCAGTTAGTATGTATGGCTATTAACCAAAAGGTTGGTGGTTCAATCCCACCCAGGGACCTAATTGACCTTGTTATCAGATTTTGGTGATCTTTAAGTAGGCAAGTCAAATTTCATACCCCCTGTTATGGTGTAGGGTACCTGGCCTTCTCTGATTTAATCAGAGTTAGATTTGATTCAGTGATTTTATAAAAACATCTAGGAAGCACAATTTAGCAGTGGGTTGCAGAGAAAAAGAAATATGCTGGCAAAAAAATCAAATTGCGTGATTAAACAGCTCTTCATTTTCTGGCTTTATTTTTATGCTAACAAATTTGTTCTCTGAAAAGTGTCCACAAAGCCAAGTCTCTGATTAACACCTTTGTAGGGATGGTTTTTCACCTATTACTAAATTAAACTTGCTTCATTGGAAAGGCAGCAAGATGCATCCTCATTTCAATGTCTACTGAAATAATACAGGTTGACACCAGGAAACATTAACGCCACTGCATCCTTGCTGCTTTCTCATGTGGAAGTCTGTTTAATGTGAAAACAAGGTGATATCTAATTAGCACACAGGTAAGGAATTAAGAAAATCTTTATTTAAGGGTGAAGATGTTTCTCACAAAATCGTTGCCCCAATGCATCATTGAAATTCAAGCTGGAAAGATGATTTTAATATATCACTTGTACATTTTGTATTGCTCTTCTGGTGACAATGTAGTTTGTTTTTGTCAATTACCATTTTAATAATAGGGTAAAGAAAATGAAGTGGATTTTTGAAAGAAAACAATACTGTCAATATACTATTAAAACAAATTAAAATGGTAAAAGTTATTGTACTTTAAGTAAAAATAAAAGAGCCAAAATATCAATCCCAGTTTTGGATCACTTTAATTAACAAAAAAAAAAGCATACAGCAGAGGATAGTTTCAATCTGCCTACCTCTGGGTTATGAGCCCAGCATGCTTCCATTGCTGTACTCTGCTGCACATGTAAGTGCAAGAGATCCTGAAGCACTCACTCATCATGGGAAAGTACCAATGTGTTTCTTCGTTGGTTGATGGAAGAAACATCTTACAAAAACTCTCCAGATTATTGACTTTTTAAAGTTTTTCTAGGAAACGTTTTAGATGAATGCTTATTAGCCCTTGTCAGTATAGACTTTCGCAATGTGTTTCTGTGGCGCAATCAGTTAGTGTGTACGGCTATTAACCAAAAGGTTGGTGGTTCAATCCCACCCAGGTACGTAATTGACCTTGTTATCAGATTTTGGTGATCTTTAAGTAGACAAGTCAAAATTTCAAACCCCCTGTTATGGTGTAGGGTACCTGGCCTTCTCTGATGTAATCAGAGTTAGATTTGATTCAGTGATTTTATAAAAACAGCTAGGAAGCACAATTTAGCAGTGGGTTGCAGAGAAAAAGAAATATGCTGGCAAAAAAATCCATTTGAGTGATTAAACAGCTCTTCATTTTCTGGCTTTATTTTTATGCTAACAAATTTGTTCTCTGAAAAGTGTCCACAAAGCCAAGTCTCTGATTAACACCTTTGTAGGGATGGTTTTTCACCTATTACTAAATTAAACTTGCTTCATTGGAAAGGCAGCAAGATGCATCCTCATTTCAATGTCTACTGAAATAATACAGGTTGTCACCAGGAAACATTAACGCCACTGCATCCTTGCTGCTTTCTCATGTGGAAGTCTGTTTAATGTGAAAACAAGGTGATATCTAATTAGCACACATGTAAGGAATTAAGAAAATCTTTATTTAAGGGTGAAGATGTTTCTCACAAAATCGTTGCCCCAATGCATCATTGAAATTCAAGCTGGAAAGATGATTTTAATATATCACTTGTACATTTTGTATTGCTCTTCTGGTGACAATGTAGTTTGTTTTTGTCAATTACCATTTTAATAATAGGGTAAAGAAAATGAAGTGGATTTTTGAAAGAAAACAATACTGTCAATATACTATTAAAACAAATTAAAATGGTAAAAGTTATTGTACTTTAAGTAAAAATAAAAGAGCCAAAATATCAATCCCAGTTTTGGATCACTTTAATTAACAAAAAAAAAAGCATACAGCAGAGGATAGTTTCAATCTGCCTACCTCTGGGTTATGAGCCCAGCATGCTTCCATTGCTGTACTCTGCTGCACATGTAAGTGCAAGAGATCCTGAAGCACTCACTCATCATGGGAAAGTACCAATGTGTTTCTTCGTTGGTTGATGGAAGAAACATCTTACAAAAACTCTCCAGATTATTGACTTTTTAAAGTTTTTCTAGGAAACGTTTTAGATGAATGCTTATTAGCCCTTGTCAGTATATACTTTCGCAATGTGTCTCTGTGGCGCAATCAGTTAGTGTGTACGGCTATTAACCAAAAGGTTGGTGGTTCAATCCCACCCAGGTACGTAATTGACCTTGTTATCAGATTTTGGTGATCTTTAAGTAGACAAGTCAAAATTTCAAACCCCCTGTTATGGTGTAGGGTACCTGGCCTTCTCTGATGTAATCAGAGTTAGATTTGATTCAGTGATTTTATAAAAACAGCTAGGAAGCACAATTTAGCAGTGGGTTGCAGAGAAAAAGAAATATGCTGGCAAAAAAATCCATTTGAGTGATTAAACAGCTCTTCATTTTCTGGCTTTATTTTTATGCTAACAAATTTGTTCTCTGAAAAGTGTCCACAAAGCCAAGTCTCTGATTAACACCTTTGTAGGGATGGTTTTTCACCTATTACTAAATTAAACTTGCTTCATTGGAAAGGCAGCAAGATGCATCCTCATTTCAATGTCTACTGAAATAATACAGGTTG
Organism: Pseudophryne corroboree; assembly: GCF_028390025.1. Classification (NCBI taxonomy): domain Eukaryota; kingdom Metazoa; phylum Chordata; class Amphibia; order Anura; family Myobatrachidae; genus Pseudophryne; species Pseudophryne corroboree. The sequence goes on along the minus strand of NW_026968006.1, from coordinate 107,603 downwards.
ACACCAGGAAACATTAACGCCACTGCATCCTTGCTGCTTTCTCATGTGGAAGTCTGTTTAATGTGAAAACAAGGTGATATCTAATTAGCACACAGTTAAGAAATTACGAAAATCTTTATTTAAGGGTGAAGATGTTTCTCACAAAATCGTTGCCCCAATGCATCATTGAAATTCAAGCTGGAAAGATGATTTTAATATATCACTTGTACATTTTGTATTGCTCTTCTGGTGACAATGTAGTTTGTTTTTGTCAATTACCATTTTAATAATAGGGTAAAGAAAATGAAGTGGATTTCTGAAAGAAAACAATACTGTCAATATACTATTAAAACAAATTAAAATGGTAAAAGTTATTGTACTTTAAGTAAAAATAAAAGAGCCAAAATATCAATCCCAGTTTTGGATTACTTTAATTAACAAAAAAAAATGCATATAGCAGAGGATAGTTTCAATCTGCCTACCTCTGGCTTATGGGCCCAGCATGCTTCCATTGCAGTACTCTGCTGCACATGTAAGTGCAAGAGATCCTGAAGCACTCACTCATCATGGGAAAGTACCAATGTGTTTCTTCGTTGGTTGATGGAAGAAACATCTTACAAAAACTCTCCAGATTATTGACTTTTTAAAGTTTTTCTAGGAAACGTTTTAGATGAATGCTTATTAGCCTTTGTCAGTATGAACTTTTGAAAATTATCTCTGTGGCGCAATCAGTTAGCATGTATGGCTATTAACCAAAAGGTTGGTGGTTCAATCCCACCCAGGGACGTAATTGACCTTGTTATCAGATTTTGGTGATCTTTAAGTAGACAAGTCAAATTTCATACCCCCTGTTATGGTGTAGGGCACCTGGCCTTCTCTGATGTAATCAGAGTTAGATTTGATTCAGTGATTTTATAAAAACATCTAGGAAGCACAATTTAGCAGTGGGTTGCAGAGAAAAAGAAATATGCTGGCAAAAAAATCAAATTGCGTGATTAAACAGCTCTTCATTTTCTGGCTTTATTTTTATGCTAACAAATTTGTTCTCTGAAAAGTGTCCACAAAGCCAAGTCTCTGATTAACACCTTTGTAGGGATGGTTTTTCACCTATTACTAAATTAAACTTGCTTCATTGGAAAGGCAGCAAGATGCATCCTCATTTCAATGTCTACTGAAATAATACAGGTTGACACCAGGAAACATTAACGCCACTGCATCCTTGCTGCTTTCTCATGTGGAAGTCTGTTTAATATGAAAACAAGGTGATATCTAATTAGCACACAGGTAAGGAATTAAGAAAATCTTTATTTAAGGGTGAAGATGTTTCTCACAAAATCGTTGCCCCAATGCATCATTGAAATTCAAGCTGGAAAGATGATTTTAATATATCACTTGTACATTTTGAATTGCTCTTCTGGTGACAATGTAGTTTGTTTTTGTCAATTACCATTTAAATAATAGGGTAAAGAAAATTAAGTGGATTTTTGAAAGAAAACAATACTGTCAATATACTATTAAAACAAATTAAAATGGTAAAAGTTATTGTACTTTAAGTAAAAATAAAAGAGCCAAAATATCAATCCCAGTTTTGGATTACTTTAATTAACAAACAAAAAAATGCATATAGCAGAGAAGAGTTTCAATCTGCCTACCTCTGGGTTATGGGCCCAGCATGCTTCCATTGCTGTACTCTGCTGCACATGTAAGTGCAAGAGATACTGAAGCACTCACTCATCATGGGAAAGTACCAATGTGTTTCTTCGTTGGTTGATGGAAGAAACATCTTACAAAAACTCTCCAGATTATTGACTTTTTAAAGTTTTTCTAGGAAACGTTTTAGATGAATGCTTATTAGCCCTTGTCAGTATATACTTTCACAATGTGTCTCTGTGGCGCAATCAGTTAGTGTGTACGGCTATTAACCAAAAGGTTGGTGGTTTAATCCCACCCAGGTACGTAATTGACCTTGTTATCAGATTTTGGTGATCTTTAAGTAGACAAGTCAAAATTTCAAACCCCCTGTTATGGTGTAGGGTACCTGGCCTTCTCTGATGTAATCAGAGTTAGATTTGATTCAGTGATTTTATAAAAACAGCTAGGAAGCACAATTTAGCAGTGGGTTGCAGAGAAAAAGAAATATGCTGGCAAAAAAAACCATTTGAGTGATTAGGATGCAGTGGCGTTAATGTTTCCTGGTGTCAACCTGTATTATTTCAGTAGACATTGAAATGAGGATGCATCTTGCTGCCTTTCCAATGAAGCAAGTTTAATTTAGTAATAGGTGAAAAACCATCCCTACAAAGGTGTTAATCAGAGACTTGGCTTTGTGGACACTTTTCAGAGAACAAATTTGTTAGCATAAAAATAAAGCCAGAAAATGAAGAGCTGTTTAATCACTCAAATGGATTTTTTTGCCAGCATATTTCTTTTTCTCTGCAACCCAATGCTAAATTGTGCTTCCTAGCTGTTTTTATAAAATCACTGAATCAAATCTAACTCTGATTACATCAGAGAAGGCCAGGTACCCTACACCATAACAGGGGGTTTGAAATTTTGACTTGTCTACTTAAAGATCACCAAAATCTGATAACAAGGTCAATTACGTACCTGGGTGGGATTGAACCACCAACCTTTTGGTTAATAGCCGTATACACTAACTAATTGCGCCACAGAGACACATTGCGAAAGTATATACTGACAAGGGCTAATAAGCATTCATCTAAAACGTTTCCTAGAAAAACTTTAAAAAGTCAATAATCTGGAGAGTTTTTGTAAGATGTTTCTTCCATCAACCAACGAAGAAACACATTGGTACTTTCCCATGATGAGTGAGTGCTTCAGGATCTCTTGCACTTACATGTGCAGCAGAGTACAGCAATGGAAGCATGCTGGGCTCATAACCCAGAGGTCGGCAGATTGAAACTATCCTCTGCTGTATGCTTTTTTTTTTTGTTAATTAAAGTGATCCAAAACTGGGATTGATATTTTGGCTCTTTTATTTTTACTTAAAGTACAATAACTTTTACCATTTTAATTTGTTTTAATAGTATATTGACAGTATTGTTTTCTTTCAAAAATCCACTTAATTTTCTTTACCCTATTATTAAAATGGTAATTGACAAAAACTAACTACATTGTCACCAGAAGAGCAATACAAAATGTACAAGTGATATATTAAAATCATCTTTCCAGCTTGAATTTCAATGATGCATTGGGGCAACGATTTTGTGAGAAACATCTTCACCCTTAAATAAAGATTTTCTTAATTCCTTACCTGTGTGCTAATTAGATATCACCTTGTTTTCACATTAAACAGACTTCCACATGAGAAAGCAGCAAGGAAGCAGTGGCGTTAATGTTTCCTGGTGTCAACCTGTATTATTTCAGTAGACATTGAAATGAGGATGCATCTTGCTGCCTTTCCAATGAAGCAAGTTTAATTTAGTAATAGGTGAAAAACCATCCCTACAAAGGTGTTAATCAGAGACTTGGCTTTGTGGACACTTTTCAGAGAACAAATTTGTTAGCATAAAAATAAAGCCAGAAAATGAAGAGCTGTTTAATCACGCAATTTGATTTTTTTGCCAGCATATTTCTTTTTCTCTGCAACCCACTGCTAAATTGTGCTTCCTAGATGTTTTTATAAAATCACTGAATCAAATCTAACTCTGATTACATCAGAGAAGGCCAGGTACCCTACACCATAACAGGGGGTATGAAATTTGACTTGTCTACTTAAAGATCACCAAAATCTGATAACAAGGTCAATTATGTCCCTGGGTGGGATTGAACCACCAACCTTTTGGTTAATAGCCATACATACTAACTGATTGCGCCACAGAGACACTTTGCAAAAGTTCCTACTGACAAAGGCTAATAAGCATTCATCTAAAACGTTTCCTAGAAAAACTTTAAAAAGTCAATAATCTGGAGAGTTTTTGTAAGATGTTTCTTCCATCAACCAACGAAAAAACACATTGGTACTTTCCCATGATGAGTGAGTGCTTCAGGATCTCTTGCACTTACATGTGCAGCAGAGTACTGCAATGGAAGCATGCTGGGCCCATAAGCCAGAGGTAGGCAGATTGAAACTATCCTCTGCTATATGCATTTTTTTTGTTAATTAAAGTAATCGAAAACTGGGATTGATATTTTGGCTCTTTTATTTTTACTTAAAGTACAATAACTTTTACCATTTTAATTTGTTTTAATAGTATATTGACAGTATTGTTTTCTTTCAAAAATCCACTTCATTTTCTTTACCCTATTATTAAAATGGTAATTGACCAAAACAAACTACATTGTCACCAGAAGAGCAATACAAAATGTACAAGTGATATATTAAAATCATCTTTCCAGCTTGAATTTCAATGATGCATTGGGGCAACGATTTTGTGAGAAACATCTTCACCCTTAAATAAAGATTTTCTTAATTCCTTACCTGTGTGCTAATTAGATATCACCTTGTTTTCACATTAAACAGACTTCCACATGAGAAAGCAGCAAGGATGCAGTGGCGTTAATGTTTCCTGGTGTCAACCTGTATTATTTCAGTAGACATTGAAATGAGGATGCATCTTGCTGCCTTTCCAATGAAGCAAGTTTAATTTAGTAATAGGTGAAAAACCATCCCTACAAAGGTGTTAATCAGAGACTTGGCTTTGTGGACACTTTTCAGAGAACAAATTTGTTAGCATAAAAATAAAGCCAGAAAATGAAGAGCTGTTTAATCACTCAAATGGATTTTTTTGCCAGCATTTTTCTTTTTCTCTGCAACCCACTGCTAAATTGTGCTTCCTAGCTGTTTTTATAAAATCACTGAATCAAATCTAACTCTGATTACATCAGAGAAGGCCAGGTACCCTACACCATAACAGGGGGTATGAAATTTGACTTGTCTACTTAAAGATCACCAAAATCTGATAACAAGGTCAATTACGTCCCTGGGTGGGATTGAACCACCAACCTTTTGGTTAATAGCCTTACACACTAACTGATTGCGCCACAGAGACACTTTGCAAAAGTACATACTGACAAATGCTAATAAGCATTCATCTAAAACGTTTCCTAGAAAAACTTAAAAAAGTCAATAATCTGGAGAGTTTTTGTAAGATGTTTCTTCTATCAACCAACGAAGAAACACATTGGTACTTTCCCATGATGAGTGAGTGCTTCAGGATCTCTTGCACTTACATGTGCAGCAGAGTACAGCAATGGAAGCATGCTGGGCTCATAACCCAGAGGTAGGCAGATTGAAACTATCCTCTGCTATATGCATTTTTTTTTGTTAATTAAAGTAATCCAAAACTGGGATTGATATTTTGGCTCTTTTATTTTTACTTAAAGTACAATAACTTTTACCATTTATTTTGTTTTAATAGTATATTGACAGTATTGTTTTCTTTCAAAAATCCACTTCATTTTCTTTACCCTATTATTAAAATGGTAATTGACAAAAACAAACTACATTGTCACCAGAAGAGCAATACAAATGTACAAGTGATATATTAAAATCATCTTTCCAGCTTGAATTTCAATGATGCATCGGGGCAACGATTTTGTGAGAAACATCTTCACCCTTAAATAAAGATTTTCGTAATTTCTTACCTGTGTGCTAATTAGATATCACCTTGTTTTCACATTAAACAGACTTCCACATGAGAAAGCAGCAAGGATGCAGTGGCGTTAATGTTTCCTGGTGTCAACCTGTATTATTTCAGTAGACATTGAAATGAGGATGCATCTTGCTGCCTTTCCAATGAAGCAAGTTTAATTTAGTAATAGGTGAAAAACCATCCCTACAAAGGTGTTAATCAGAGACTTGGCTTTGTGGACACTTTTCAGAGAACAAATTTGTTAGCATAAAAATAAAGCCAGAAAATGAAGAGCTGTTTAATCACGCAATTTGATTTTTTTGCCAGCATATTTCTTTTTCTCTGCAACCCACTGCTAAATTGTGCTTCCTAGGTGTTTTTATAAAATCACTGAATCAAATCTAACTCTGATTACATCAGAGAAGGCCAGGTACCCTACACCATAACAGGGGGTATGAAATTTGACTTGTCTACTTAAAGATCACCAAAATCTGATAACAAGGTCAATTAGGTACCTGGGTGGGATTGAACCACCAACCTTTTGGTTAATAGCCTTACACACTAACTGATTGCGCCACAGAGACACTTTGCAAAAATACATACTGACAAATGCTAATAAGCATTCATCTAAAACGTTTCCTAGAAAAACTTTAAAAAGTCAATAATCTGGAGAGCTTTTGTAAGATGTTTCTTCCATCAACCAACGAAAAAACACATTGGTACTTTCCCATGATGAGTGAGTGCTTCAGGATCTCTTGCACTTACATGTGCAGCAGAGTACTGCAATGGAAGCATGCTGGGCCCATAAGCCAGAGGTAGGCAGATTGAAACTATCCTCTGCTATATGCATTTTTTTTGTTAATTAAAGTAATCGAAAACTGGGATTGATATTTTGGCTCTTTTATTTTTACTTAAAGTACAATAACTTTTACCATTTTAATTTGTTTTAATAGTATATTGACAGTATTGTTTTCTTTCAAAAATCCACTTCATTTTCTTTACCCTATTATTAAAATGGTAATTGACCAAAACAAACTACATTGTCACCAGAAGAGCAATACAAAATGTACAAGTGATATATTAAAATCATCTTTCCAGCTTGAATTTCAATGATGCATTGGGGCAACGATTTTGTGAGAAACATCTTCACCCTTAAATAAAGATTTTCTTAATTCCTTACCTGTGTGCTAATTAGATATCACCTTGTTTTCACATTAAACAGACTTCCACATGAGAAAGCAGCAAGGATGCAGTGGCGTTAATGTTTCCTGGTGTCAACCTGTATTATTTCAGTAGACATTGAAATGAGGATGCATCTTGCTGCCTTTCCAATGAAGCAAGTTTAATTTAGTAATAGGTGAAAAACCATCCCTACAAAGGTGTTAATCAGAGACTTGGCTTTGTGGACACTTTTCAGAGAACAAATTTGTTAGCATAAAAATAAAGCCAGAAAATGAAGAGCTGTTTAATCACTCAAATGGATTTTTTTGCCAGCATATTTCTTTTTCTCTGCAACCCACTGCTAAATTGTGCTTCCTAGCTGTTTTTATAAAATCACTGAATCAAATCTAACTCTGATTACATCAGAGAAGGCCAGGTACCCTACACCATAACAGGGGGTATGAAATTTGACTTGTCTACTTAAAGATCACCAAAATCTGATAACAAAGTCAATTACGTCCCTGGGTGGGATTGAACCACCAACCTTTTGGTTAATAGCCTTACACACTAACTGATTGCGCCACAGAGACACTTTGCAAAAGTACATACTGACAAATGCTAATAAGCATTCATCTAAAACGTTTCCTAGAAAAACTTAAAAAAGTCAATAATCTGGAGAGTTTTTGTAAGATGTTTCTTCTATCAACCAACGAAGAAACACATTGGTACTTTCCCATGATGAGTGAGTGCTTCAGGATCTCTTGCACTTACATGTGCAGCAGAGTACAGCAATGGAAGCATGCTGGGCTCATAACCCAGAGGTAGGCAGATTGAAACTATCCTCTGCTATATGCATTTTTTTTTGTTAATTAAAGTAATCCAAAACTGGGATTGATATTTTGGCTCTTTTATTTTTACTTAAAGTACAATAACTTTTACCATTTATTTTGTTTTAATAGTATATTGACAGTATTGTTTTCTTTCAAAAATCCACTTCATTTTCTTTACCCTATTATTAAAATGGTAATTGACAAAAACAAACTACATTGTCACCAGAAGAGCAATACAAATGTACAAGTGATATATTAAAATCATCTTTCCAGCTTGAATTTCAATGATGCATCGGGGCAACGATTTTGTGAGAAACATCTTCACCCTTAAATAAAGATTTTCGTAATTTCTTACCTGTGTGCTAATTAGATATCACCTTGTTTTCACATTAAACAGACTTCCACATGAGAAAGCAGCAAGGATGCAGTGGCGTTAATGTTTCCTGGTGTCAACCTGTATTATTTCAGTAGACATTGAAATGAGGATGCATCTTGCTGCCTTTCCAATGAAGCAAGTTTAATTTAGTAATAGGTGAAAAACCATCCCTACAAAGGTGTTAATCAGAGACTTGGCTTTGTGGACACTTTTCAGAGAACAAATTTGTTAGCATAAAAATAAAGCCAGAAAATGAAGAGCTGTTTAATCACGCAATTTGATTTTTTTGCCAGCATATTTCTTTTTCTCTGCAACCCACTGCTAAATTGTGCTTCCTAGGTGTTTTTATAAAATCACTGAATCAAATCTAACTCTGATTACATCAGAGAAGGCCAGGTACCCTACACCATAACAGGGGGTATGAAATTTGACTTGTCTACTTAAAGATCACCAAAATCTGATAACAAGGTCAATTAGGTACCTGGGTGGGATTGAACCACCAACCTTTTGGTTAATAGCCATACATACTAACTGATTGCGCCACAGAGACACTTTGCAAAAGTTCCTACTGACAAAGGCTAATAAGCATTCATCTAAAACGTTTCCTAGAAAAACTTTAAAAAGTCAATAATCTGGAGAGTTTTTGTAAGATGTTTCTTCCATCAACCAACAAAGAAACACATTGGTACTTTCCCATGATGAGTGAGTGCTTCAGGATCTCTTGCACTTACATGTGCAGCAGAGTACTGCAATGGAAGCATGCTGGGCCCATAACCCAGAGGTAGGCAGATTGAAACTATCCTCTGCTATATGCATTTTTTTTTGTTAATTAAAGTAATCCAAAACTGGGATTGATATTTTGGCTCTTTTATTTTTACTTAAAGTACAATAACTTTTACCATTTTAATTTGTTTTAATAGTATATTGACAGTATTGTTTTCTTTCAAAAATCCACTTCATTTTCTTTACCCTATTATTAAAATGGTAATTGACAAAAACAAACTACATTGTCACCAGAAGAGCAATACAAAATGTACAAGTGATATATTAAAATCATCTTTCCAGCTTGAATTTCAATGATGCATTGGGGCAACGATTTTGTGAGAAACATATTCACCCTATAATAAAGATTTTCTTAATTCCTTACCTGTGTGCTAATTAGATATCACCTTGTTTTCACATTAAACAGACTTCCACATGAGAAAGCAGCAAGGATGCAGTGGCGTTAATGTTTCCTGGTGTCAACCTGTATTATTTCAGTAGACATTGAAATGAGGATGCATCTTGCTGCCTTTCCAATGAAGCAAGTTTAATTTAGTAATAGGTGAAAAACCATCCATACAAAGGTGTTAATCAGAGACTTGGCTTTGTGGACACTTTTCAGAGAACAAATTTGTTAGCATAAAAATAAAGCCAGAAAATGAAGAGCTGTTTAATCACTCAAATGGATTTTTTTGCCAGCATATTTCTTTTTCTCTGCAACCCACTGCTAAATTGTGCTTCCTAGCTGTTTTTATAAAATCAGTGAATCAAATCTAACTCTGATTACATCAGAGAAGGCCAGGTACCCTACACCATAACAGGGGGTTTGAAATTTTGACTTGTCTACTTAAAGATCACCAAAATCTGATAACAAGGTCAATTACGTACCTGGGTGGGATTGAACCACCAACCTTTTGGTTAATAGCCGTACACACTAACTGATTGCGCCACAGAGACACATTGCGAAAGTATATACTGACAAGGGCTAATAAGCATTCATCTAAAACGTTTCCTAGAAAAACTTTAAAAAGTCAATAATCTGGAGAGTTTTTGTAAGATGTTTCTTCCATCAACCAACGAAGAAACACATTGGTACTTTCCCATGATGAGTGAGTGCTTCAGGATCTCTTGCACTTACATGTGCAGCAGAGTACAGCAATGGAAGCATGCTGGGCTCATAACCCAGAGGTAGGCAGATTGAAACTATCCTCTGCTGTATGCTTTTTTTTTTTTGTTAATTAAAGTAATCCAAAACTGGGATTGATATTTTGGCTCTTTTATTTTTACTTAAAGTACAATAACTTTTACCATTTTAATTTGTTTTAATAGTATATTGACAGTATTGTTTTCTTTCAAAAATCCACTTAATTTTCTTTACCCTATTATTAAAATGGTAATTGACAAAAACAAACTACATTGTCACCAGAAGAGCAATACAAATGTACAAGTGATATATTAAAATCATCTTTCCAGCTTGAATTTCAATGATGCATTGGGGCAACGATTTTGTGAGAAGCATCTTCACCCTTAAATAAAGATTTTCGTAATTTCTTACCTGTGTGCTAATTAGATATCACCTTGTTTTCACATTAAACAGACTTCCACATGAGAAAGCAGCAAGGATGCAGTGGCGTTAATGTTTCCTGGTGTCAACCTGTATTATTTCAGTAGACATTGAAATGAGGATGCATCTTGCTGCCTTTCCAATGAAGCAAGTTTAATTTAGTAATAGGTGAAAAACCATCCCTACAAAGGTGTTAATCAGAGACTTGGCTTTGTGGACACTTTTCAGAGAACAAATTTGTTAGCATAAAAATAAAGCCAGAAAATGAAGAGCTGTTTAATCACGCAATTTGATTTTTTTGCCAGCATATTTCTTTTTCTCTGCAACCCACTGCTAAATTGTGCTTCCTAGGTGTTTTTATAAAATCACTGAATCAAATCTAACTCTGATTACATCAGAGAAGGCCAGGTACCCTACACCATAACAGGGGGTATGAAATTTGACTTGTCTACTTAAAGATCACCAAAATCTGATAACAAGGTCAATTAGGTACCTGGGTGGGATTGAACCACCAACCTTTTGGTTAATAGCCATACATACTAACTGATTGCGCCACAGAGACACTTTGCAAAAGTTCCTACTGACAAAGGCTAATAAGCATTCATCTAAAACGTTTCCTAGAAAAACTTTAAAAAGTCAATAATCTGGAGAGTTTTTGTAAGATGTTTCTTCCATCAACCAACAAAGAAACACATTGGTACTTTCCCATGATGAGTGAGTGCTTCAGGATCTCTTGCACTTACATGTGCAGCAGAGTACTGCAATGGAAGCATGCTGGGCCCATAACCCAGAGGTAGGCAGATTGAAACTATCCTCTGCTATATGCATTTTTTTTTGTTAATTAAAGTAATCCAAAACTGGGATTGATATTTTGGCTCTTTTATTTTTACTTAAAGTACAATAACTTTTACCATTTTAATTTGTTTTAATAGTATATTGACAGTATTGTTTTCTTTCAAAAATCCACTTCATTTTCTTTACCCTATTATTAAAATGGTAATTGACAAAAACAAACTACATTGTCACCAGAAGAGCAATACAAAATGTACAAGTGATATATTAAAATCATCTTTCCAGCTTGAATTTCAATGATGCATTGGGGCAACGATTTTGTGAGAAACATATTCACCCTATAATAAAGATTTTCTTAATTCCTTACCTGTGTGCTAATTAGATATCACCTTGTTTTCACATTAAACAGACTTCCACATGAGAAAGCAGCAAGGATGCAGTGGCGTTAATGTTTCCTGGTGTCAACCTGTATTATTTCAGTAGACATTGAAATGAGGATGCATCTTGCTGCCTTTCCAATGAAGCAAGTTTAATTTAGTAATAGGTGAAAAACCATCCCTACAAAGGTGTTAATCAGAGACTTGGCTTTGTGGACACTTTTCAGAGAACAAATTTGTTAGCATAAAAATAAAGCCAGAAAATGAAGAGCTGTTTAATCACTCAAATGGATTTTTTTGCCAGCATATTTCTTTTTCTCTGCAACCCACTGCTAAATTGTGCTTCCTAGCTGTTTTTATAAAATCAGTGAATCAAATCTAACTCTGATTACATCAGAGAAGGCCAGGTACCCTACACCATAACAGGGGGTTTGAAATTTTGACTTGTCTACTTAAAGATCACCAAAATCTGATAACAAGGTCAATTACGTACCTGGGTGGGATTGAACCACCAACCTTTTGGTTAATAGCCGTACACACTAACTGATTGCGCCACAGAGACACATTGCGAAAGTATATACTGACAAGGGCTAATAAGCATTCATCTAAAACGTTTCCTAGAAAAACTTTAAAAAGTCAATAATCTGGAGAGTTTTTGTAAGATGTTTCTTCTATCAACCAACGAAGAAACACATTGGTACTTTCCCATGATGAGTGAGTGCTTCAGGATCTCTTGCACTTACATGTGCAGCAGAGTACAGCAATGGAAGCATGCTGGGCTCATAACCCAGAGGTAGGCAGATTGAAACTATCCTCTGCTGTATGCTTTTTTTTTTTTGTTAATTAAAGTAATCCAAAACTGGGATTGATATTTTGGCTCTTTTATTTTTACTTAAAGTACAATAACTTTTACCATTTTAATTTGTTTTAATAGTATATTGACAGTATTGTTTTCTTTCAAAAATCCACTTAATTTTCTTTACCCTATTATTAAAATGGTAATTGACAAAAACTAACTACATTGTCACCAGAAGAGCAATACAAAATGTACAAGTGATATATTAAAATCATCTTTCCAGCTTGAATTTCAATGATGCATTGGGGCAACGATTTTGTGAGAAACATCTTCACCCTTAAATAAAGATTTTCTTAATTCCTTACCTGTGTGCTAATTAGATATCACCTTGTTTTCACATTAAACAGACTTCCACATGAGAAAGCAGCAAGGATGCAGTGGCGTTAATGTTTCCTGGTGTCAACCTGTATTATTTCAGTAGACATTGAAATGAGGATGCATCTTGCTGCCTTTCCAATGAAGCAAGTTTAATTTAGTAATAGGTGAAAAACCATCCCTACAAAGGTGTTAATCAGAGACTTGGCTTTGTGGACACTTTTCAGAGAACAAATTTGTTAGCATAAAAATAAAGCCAGAAAATGAAGAGCTGTTTAATCACTCAAATGGATTTTTTTGCCAGCATATTTCTTTTTCTCTGCAACCCACTGCTAAATTGTGCTTCCTAGCTGTTTTTATAAAATCAGTGATTCAAATCTAACTCTGATTACATCAGAGAAGGCCAGGTACCCTACACCATAACAGGGGGTTTGAAATTTTGACTTGTCTACTTAAAGATCACCAAAATCTGATAACAAGGTCAATTACGTACCTGGGTGGGATTGAACCACCAACCTTTTGGTTAATAGCCGTACACACTAACTGATTGCGCCACAGAGACACATTGTGAAAGTATATACTGACAAGGCTAATAAGCATTCATCTAAAACGTTTCCTAGAAAAACTTTAAAAAGTCAATAATCTGGAGAGTTTTTGTAAGATGTTTCTTCCATCAACCAACGAAGAAACACATTGGTACTTTCCCATGATGAGTGAGTGCTTCAGGATCTCTTGCACTTACATGTGCAGCAGAGTACAGCAATGGAAGCATGCTGGGCTCATAACCCAGAGGTAGGCAGATTGAAACTATCCTCTGCTGTATGCTTTGTTTTTTTTGTTAATTAAAGTAATCCAAAACTGGGATTGATATTTTGGCTCTTTTATTTTTACTTAAAGTACAATAACTTTTACCATTTTAATTTGTTTTAATAGTATATTGACAGTATTGTTTTCTTTCAAAAATCCACTTAATTTTCTTTACCCTATTATTAAAATGGTAATTGACAAAAACTAACTACATTGTCACCAGAAGAGCAATACAAAATGTACAAGTGATATATTAAAATCATCTTTCCAGCTTGAATTTCAATGATGCATTGGGGCAACGATTTTGTGAGAAACATCTTCACCCTTAAATAAAGATTTTCTTAATTCCTTACCTGTGTGCTAATTAGATATCACCTTGTTTTCACATTAAACAGACTTCCACATGAGAAAGCAGCAAGGATGCAGTGGCGTTAATGTTTCCTGGTGTCAACCTGTATTATTTCAGTAGACATTGAAATGAGCATGCATCTTGCTGCCTTTCCAATGAAGCAAGTTTAATTTAGTAATAGGTGAAAAACCATCCCTACAAAGGTGTTAATCAGAGACTTGGCTTTGTGGACACTTTTCAGAGAACAAATTTGTTAGCATAAAAATAAAGCCAGAAAATGAAGAGCTGTTTAATCACTCAAATGGATTTTTTTGCCAGCATATTTCTTTTTCTCTGCAACCCACTGCTAAATTGTGCTTCCTAGCTGTTTTTATAAAATCAGTGATTCAAATCTAACTCTGATTACATCAGAGAAGGCCAGGTACCCTACACCATAACAGGGGGTTTGAAATTTTGACTTGTCTACTTAAAGATCACCAAAATCTGATAACAAGGTCAATTACGTACCTGGGTGGGATTGAACCACCAACCTTTTGGTTAATAGCCGTACACACTAACTGATTGCGCCACAGAGACACATTGTGAAAGTATATACTGACAAGGGCTAATAAGCATTCATCTAAAACGTTTCCTAGAAAAACTTTAAAAAGTCAATAATCTGGAGAGTTTTTGTAAGATGTTTCTTCCATCAACCAACGAAGAAACACATTGGTACTTTCCCATGATGAGTGAGTGCTTCAGGATCTCTTGCACTTACATGTGCAGCAGAGTACAGCAATGGAAGCATGCTGGGCTCATAACCCAGAGGTAGGCAGATTGAAACTATCCTCTGCTGTATGCTTTTTTTTTTTTGTTAATTAAAGTAATCCAAAACTGGGATTGATATTTTGGCTCTTTTATTTTTACTTAAAGTACAATAACTTTTACCATTTTAATTTGTTTTAATAGTATATTGACAGTATTGTTTTCTTTCAAAAATCCACTTAATTTTCTTTACCCTATTATTAAAATGGTAATTGACAAAAACAAACTACATTGTCACCAGAAGAGCAATACAAATGTACAAGTGATATATTAAAATCATCTTTCCAGCTTGAATTTCAATGATGCATTGGGGCAACGATTTTGTGAGAAACATCTTCACCCTTAAATAAAGATTTTCGTAATTTCTTACCTGTGTGCTAATTAGATATCACCTTGTTTTCACATTAAACAGACTTCCACATGAGAAAGCAGCAAGGATGCAGTGGCGTTAATGTTTCCTGGTGTCAACCTGTATTATTTCAGTAGACATTGAAATGAGGATGCATCTTGCTGCCTTTCCAATGAAGCAAGTTTAATTTAGTAATAGGTGAAAAACCATCCCTACAAAGGTGTTAATCAGAGACTTGGCTTTGTGGACACTTTTCAGAGAACAAATTTGTTAGCATAAAAATAAAGCCAGAAAATGAAGAGCTGTTTAATCACGCAATTTGATTTTTTTGCCAGCATATTTCTTTTTCTCTGCAACTTACTGCTAAATTGTGCTTCCTAGATGTTTTTATAAAATTACTGAATCAAATCTAACTCTGATTACATCAGAGAAGGCCAGGTACCCTACACCATAACAGGGGGTATGAAATTTGACTTGTCTACTTAAAGATCACCAAAATCTGATAACAAGGTCAATTACGTCCCTGGGTGGGATTGAACCACCAACCTTTTGGTTAATAGCCTTACACACTAACTGATTGCGCCACAGAGACACTTTGCAAAAGTACATACTGACAAATGCTAATAAGCATTCATCTAAAACGTTTCCTAGAAAAACTTTAAAAAGTCAATAATCTGGAGAGTTTTTGTAAGATGTTTCTTCCATCAACCAACGAAGAAACACATTGGTACTTTCCCATGATGAGTGAGTGCTTCAGGATCTCTTGCACTTACATGTGCAGCAGAGTACTGCAATGGAAGCATGCTGGGCCCATAACCCAGAGGTAGGCAGATTGAAACTATCCTCTGCTATATGCATTTTTTTTTGTTAATTAAAGTAATCCAAAACTGGGATTGATATTTTGGCTCTTTTATTTTTACTTAAAGTACAATAACTTTTACCATTTATTTTGTTTTAATAGTATATTGACAGTATTGTTTTCTTTCAAAAATCCACTTCATTTTCTTTACCCTATTATTAAAATGGTAATTGACAAAAACAAACTACATTGTCACCAGAAGAGCAATACAAAATGTACAAGTGATATATTAAAATCATCTTTCCAGCTTGAATTTCAATGATGCATTGGGGCAACGATTTTGTGAGAAACATCTTCACCCTTAAATAAAGATTTTCTTAATTCCTTACCTGTGTGCTAATTAGATATCACCTTGTTTTCACATTAAACAGACTTCCACATGAGAAAGCAGCAAGGATGCAGTGGCGTTAATGTTTCCTGGTGTCAACCTGTATTATTTCAGTAGACATTGAAATGAGGATGCATCTTGCTGCCTTTCCAATGAAGCAAGTTTAATTTAGTAATAGGTGAAAAACCATCCCTACAAAGGTGTTAATCAGAGACTTGGCTTTGTGGACACTTTTCAGAGAACAAATTTGTTAGCATAAAAATAAAGCCAGAAAATGAAGAGCTGTTTAATCACTCAAATGGATTTTTTTGCCAGCATATTTCTTTTTCTCTGCAACCCACTGCTAAATTGTGCTTCCTATCTGTTTTTATAAAATCACTGAATCAAATCTAACTCTGATTACATCAGAGAAGGCCAGGTACCCTAAACCATAACAGGGGGTTTGAAATTTTGACTTGTCTACTTAAAGATCACCAAAATCTGATAACAATGTCAATTACGTACCTGAGTGGGATTGAACCACCAACCTTTTGGTTAATAGCCGTACACACTAACTGATTGCGCCACAGAGACACATTGCGAAAGTCTATACTGACAAGGGCTAATAAGCATTCATCTAAAACGTTTCCTAGAAAAACTTTAAAAAGTCAATAATCTGGAGAGTTTTTGTAAGATGTTTCTTCCATCAACCAACGAAGAAACACATTGGTACTTTCCCATGATGAGTGAGTGCTTCAGGATCTCTTGCACTTACATGTGCAGCAGAGTACAGCAATGGAAGCATGCTGGGCTCATAACCCAGAGGTAGGCAGATTGAAACTATCCTCTGCTGTATGCTTTTTTTTTTGTTAATTAAAGTAATCCAAAACTGGGATTGATATTTTGGCTCTTTTATTTTTACTTAAAGTACAATAACTTTTACCATTTTAATTTGTTTTAATAGTATATTGACAGTATTGTTTTCTTTCAAAAATCCACTTAATTTTCTTTACCTTATTATTAAAATGGTAATTGACAAAAACTAACTACATTGTCACCAGAAGAGCAATACAAAATGTACAAGTGATATATTAAAATCATCTTTCCAGCTTGAATTTCAATGGTGCATTGGGGCAACGATTTTGTGAGAAACATCTTCACCCTTAAATAAAGATTTTCTTAATTCCTTACCTGTGTGCTAATTAGATATCACCTTGTTTTCACATTAAACAGACTTCCACATGAGAAAGCAGCAAGGATGCAGTGGCGTTAATGTTTCCTGGTGTCAACCTGTATTATTTCAGTAGACATTGAAATGAGGATGCATCTTGCTGCCTTTCCAATGAAGCAAGTTTAATTTAGTAATAGGTGAAAAACCATCCCTACAAAGGTGTTAATCAGAGACTTGGCTTTGTGGACACTTTTCAGAGAACAAATTTGTTAGCATAAAAATAAAGCCAGAAAATGAAGAGCTGTTTAATCACGCAATTTGATTTTTTTGCCAGCATATTTCTTTTTCTCTGCAACCCACTGCTAAATTGTGCTTCCTAGATGTTTTTATAAAATCACTGAATCAAATCTAACTCTGATTACATCAGAGAAGGCCAGGTACCCTACACCATAACAGGGGGTATGAAATTTGACTTGTCTACTTAAAGATCACCAAAATCTGATAACAAGGTCAGTTAGGTCCCTGGGTGGGATTGAACCACCAACCTTTTGGTTAATAGCCATACATACTAACTGATTGCGCCACAGAGACACTTTGCAAAAGTTCATACTGACAAAGGCTAATAATCATTCATCTAAAACGTTTCCTAGAAAAACTTTAAAAAGTCAATAATCTGGAGAGTTTTTGTAAGATGTTTCTTCCATCAACCAACGAAGAAACACATTGGTACTTTCCCATGATGAGTGAGTGCTTCAGGATCTCTTGCACTTACATGTGCAGCAGAGTACTGCAATGGAAGCATGCTGGGCCCATAACCCAGAGGTAGGCAGATTGAAACTATCCTCTGCTATATGCATTTTTTTTTGTTAATTAAAGTAATCCAAAACTGGGATTGATATTTTGGCTCTTTTATTTTTACTTAAAGTACAATAACTTTTACCATTTATTTTGTTTTAATAGTATATTGACAGTATTGTTTTCTTTCAAAAATCCACTTCATTTTCTTTACCCTATTATTAAAATGGTAATTGACAAAAACAAACTACATTGTCACCAGAAGAGCAATACAAAATGTACAAGTGATATATTAAAATCATCTTTCCAGCTTGAATTTCAATGATGCATTGGGGCAACGATTTTGTGAGAAACATCTTCACCCTTAAATAAAGATTTTCTTAATTCCTTACCTGTGTGCTAATTAGATATCACCCTGTTTTCACATTAAACAGACTTCCACATGAGAAAGCAGCAAGGATGCAGTGGCGTTAATGTTTCCTGGTGTCAACCTGTATTATTTCAGTAGACATTGAAATGAGGATGCATCTTGCTGCCTTTCCAATGAAGCAAGTTTAATTTAGTTATAGGTGAAAAACCATCCCTACAAAGGTGTTAATCAGAGACTTGGCTTTGTGGACACTTTTCAGAGAACAAATTTGTTAGCATAAAAATAAAGCCAGAAAATGAAGAGCTGTTTAATCACTCAAATGGATTTTTTTGCCAGCATATTTCTTTTTCTCTGCAACCCACTGCTAAATTGTGCTTCCTATCTGTTTTTATAAAATCACTGAATCAAATCTAACTACACCAGAGAAGGCCAGGTACCCTACACCATAACAGGGGGTTTGAAATTTTGACTTGTCTACTTAAAGATCACCAAAATCTGATAACAATGTCAATTACGTACCTGGGTGGGATTGAACCACCAACCTTTTGGTTAATAGCCGTACACACTAACTGATTGCGCCACAGAGACACATTGCGAAAGTATATACTGACAAGGGCTAATAAGCATTCATCTAAAACGTTTCCTAGAAAAACTTTAAAAAGTCAATAATCTGGAGAGTTTTTGTAAGATGTTTCTTCCATCAACCAACGAAGAAACACATTGGTACTTTCCCATGATGAGTGAGTGCTTCAGGATCTCTTGCACTTACATGTGCAGCAGAGTACAGCAATGGAAGCATGCTGGGCTCATAACCCAGAGGTAGGCAGATTGAAACTATCCTCTGCTGTATGCTTTTTTTTTTGTTAATTAAAGTAATCCAAAACTGGGATTGATATTTTGGCTCTTTTATTTTTACTTAAAGTACAATAACTTTTACCATTTTAATTTGTTTTAATAGTATATTGACAGTATTGTTTTCTTTCAAAAATCCACTTAATTTTCTTTACCTTATTATTAAAATGGTAATTGACAAAAACTAACTACATTGTCACCAGAAGAGCAATACAAAATGTACAAGTGATATATTAAAATCATCTTTCCAGCTTGAATTTCAATGATGCATTGGGGCAACGATTTTGTGAGAAACATCTTAACCCTTAAATAAAGATTTTCTTAATTCCTTACCTGTGTGCTAATTAGATATCACCTTGTTTTCACATTAAACAGACTTCCACATGAGAAAGCAGCAAGGATGCAGTGGCGTTAATGTTTCCTGGTGTCAACCTGTATTATTTCAGTAGACATTGAAATGAGGATGCATCTTGCTGCCTTTCCAATGAAGCAAGTTTAATTTAGTAATAGGTGAAAAACCATCCCTACAAAGGTGTTAATCAGAGACTTGGCTTTGTGGACACTTTTCAGAGAACAAATTTGTTAGCATAAAAATAAAGCCAGAAAATGAAGAGCTGTTTAATCACGCAATTTGATTTTTTTGCCAGCATATTTTTTTTCTCTGCAACCCACTGCTAAATTGTGCTTCCTAGCTGTTTTTTATAAAATCACTGAATCAAATCTAACTCTGATTACATCAGAGAAGGCCAGGTACCCTACACAATAAGAGGGGGTTTGAAATTTTGACTTGTCTACTTAAATATCACCAAAATCTGATCACAAGGTCAATTACGTTCCTGGGTGGGATTGAACCACCAACCTTTTGGTTAATAACCTTACACACTAACCAATTGCACCACAGAGACACTTTGCAAGAAGTACATACTGACAAAGGCTAATAAGCATTCATCAAGAACGTTTCCTAGAAAAACTTTAAAAAGTCAATAATCTGGAGAGTTTTTGTAAGATGTTTCTTCCATCAACCAATGAAGAAACACATTGGTACTTTCCCATGATGAGTGAGTGCTTCAGGATCTCTTGCACTTACATGTGCAGCAGAGTACTGCAATGGAAGCATGCTGGGCCCATAACCCAGAGATCGGCAGATTGAAACTATCCTTTGCTATATGCATTTTTTTTGTTAATTAAAGTAATCCAAAACTGGGATTGATATTTTTGCTCTTTTATTTTTACTTAAAGTACAATAACTTTTACCATTTTAATTTGTTATAATAGTATATTGACAGTATTGTTTTCTTTCAAAAATCCACTTAATTTTCTTTACCCTATTATTAAAATGGTAATTGACAAAAACAAACTACATTGTCACCAGAAGAGCAATACAAAATGTACAAGTGATATATTAAAATCATCTTTCCAGCTTGAATTTCAATGATGCATTGGGGCAACGATTTTGTGAGAAACATCTTCACCCTTAAATAAAGATTTTCTTAATTCCTTACCTGTGTGCTAATTAGATATCACCTTGTTTTCACACAATGTTGCGACAATGTAACCCTATTTGCAAAATAGTACTAAATAAGTTTGTCGATGTAAGACATTTGCAAAGGCGCAAACAAAACACGCTGGAAAATGCAACTGAATCTGTTTTTGGAGGTTAGAATAGATGCAGGATCAAGTAGCTCAATGGGTAGGGTGTTTGATTAGAATTCAACAGGTTATAGATTTGAATCCTGGGTATGATAGTTTGAGGTGTTATTTAATAAAGTATGTTTATATATTAGTCACACATGGCTTACTTGTACAAATGGCATGTCACCAGTTAGTGCTGACTGCTGATATGCCATTTGCACAAACACGCCATGTGTGACTGTATATGCATTTAAGGAGGGCACCCCGGCAATACCACAAACCATTGAGTGTCAAGTATACTAGATATATCTTCATATCTCATGTGCTTTCTCTGAGACCAATCTTGTTATGCCCCTTCCCCACAAGGCATGCGCCTTTTGTCCATATTGCAAAAATGGGGAGGGGAGGGGGGGGGCATATAATTCTCTGTCACAGGGCACCAAAAAGTCTAGTTATGGCTCTGGTATGCATTATGTAATCTGGCAGACCATATCTCCAACACTGGCTGGTTGGAATAGAAATCCGGTTATCTATATGAGCAAATGACCATCAACGATTTACTCTCAAACACTAGAAAATGGACAAACATGGTCCCCTAAACAAATTGGTTAAATTTTGGGTTTAACCAATTTGTGTAATGACCATTTTTGACCACTTTTCTAGTGTTTGGGAGCAAATGGTTAATTGACATTTGCTACTATACATTACCAGATTTTCATTCCATCCATCCAGACTGGATAGATAGCCTGACAGGTAATTGTGTAGTGTACGCCCAGGATAACTGTCAGTTGTGCTTTCTTTTATGACGGCACATAAATGGGTGGGCAGATCCAGAGCAAGCACTGCCCACTCATGCATAGTTGTCAACTGATGTGAAGTTCCAGGGGGCAATCTCAGTTATAAAGAAAAGTATCTGGAAATTGTCCCTAGTTTAAAAAAAAAATTAAAAAAAAAATTGATCAACTCCATTTATTTAGTATGATATCCCAGCAGTCAGAACAACATACTTTATTAAATAACACATCTCAAACTACCATACCCAGGATTCAAACCTATAACCTGTTGAATTCTAATCAAACACCCTACCTATTGAGCTATTTGATCCTGCATAAAAATCGTGAACATTATATGAAGCTATTGGTACTTTGCAAAAAAAAAGTATCAGCATTACAACGCAGCAGATCCATGCAGTTTGCAGCCACACACTACATGTATCTGCTCAGCCACAATGCTGATTATTTCTTCACAAAGTACAAGGTGAGCTCCAAACAGAATTCTCTAGCTTAGAATTATACCTTTCTATGCCAAACCTAGAAGTCGGGCCCCCCACCCTGGGATCCCCCAGAGGGAGGCCTGCACCGTCATGCGGCAGGCTTGTCCGTTTTGGAAGCAGGCTGATGGGCAGCCCAGGCTTGCTTCAGTCTGGGCTTGGCAGGTCTGGAAGCATGAGCTTGCTTTGGGTATGCCTGACCTTGGGTACGCTTTACCTGAGGGATGAAAGGGCCAAGGGAAAGTACTTTTAGCCTTCTGCGTGGTAGGAGTCATACGAGGTAGGCAAGCTGTTTTAGCAGTAGCCAGATCAGCTACAATCTTATTGAGGTCTTCTCCAAAGAGAGTGTCTCCCTTGAAAGGAAGCACCTCCAGGGTTTTCTTGGAATCCATATCCACCGACCAGGATCTCAACCAGCTGTATAAAGTATTACCTTGGAACTGGCTCTCCACTCCCCATTATCTGGTTATCATGGCTTCCTCCGCCAGTGTCCAGACTCGCTTGCTGAAGCTCGGCCACTTCTTCCTAGCAGCAGGCTCCTGGATCACTGGGCAGCAGAGGTGCTTGGGAGCCGGAAGGGGGCGGAGCAATCAGGCAGGCAGTTGCAGTGCTGCCCAGCTATCTGTGGTGTGAGAAGAAGCAGGGGCACCCCACCGCTGGCAGTGCTGCAGCTAGCGGTGGTGGCAGCGGCGAGGCTGCTGGGCTGGGTCTTGAAAAAGGTGGAAAGAAGGGTGTTATGGCATGGAATGTACAAACTGCGAGACCCTGCTGGTAGCGCCTTTGTCTATTTAGTAGGAAGGGCACGTAACAGCCGGGGGGCAATGGAGGAAGCCCCTTTAGGGCTGGAGCCCCTTCAGGGCTGGAGCCCGGCGGCAACTGACTCCGTTGTCTCTGGCAGTTCTGCCCCTGGACTAGAGGAATGGTCAAGAACATGGCAACATTTAATGCCAAAAAATGCAAAATCATACACGTCTCAAAAATGCAAAGGCTAACTATAATATTAAGGGCATTATAATGGCAAGAGGAAAGCTATCTAAGTATTACTATTTCAGGTGAGCAATGTAACAAAGCAATAGGAAAGGCAAGTCAGATGCTTGTTTGCATAGGTTAAAGAACCAGTAGCAGAAAAAAGTAATACAGGTTGAGTATCCCATATGCAAATATTCCGAAATACGGAATATTCCGAAATACGGACTTTTTTGAGTGAGACTGAGATAGTGAAACCTTTGTTTTTTGATGGCTCAGTGTACACAAACTTTGTTTAATACTCAAAGTTATTAAAAATATTGTATTAAATGAACTTCAGACTGTGTGTATAAGGTGTATATGACACATGAATGAATTCTGTGAATGTACACACACTTTGTTTAATGCACAAAGTTATAAAAAATATTGGCTAAAATGACCTTCAGGCTGTGTGTATAAGGTGTATATGAAACATAAATGCATTCTGTGCTTAGATTTAGGTCCCATCACCATAATATCTCGTTATGGTATGCAATTATTCCAAAATACAGAAAAATCCGATATCCAAAATTCCTCTGGTCCCAAGCATTTTGGATAAGGGATACTCAACCTGTAATGCCACTGTATAGGTCCTTGGTACAGCCACATTTAGAATCCTGTGTTCAGTTCCAGAAGCCATATCTCCAGAAGGCTGTAAATACATTAGGGCAACTAAAATTGTGCATGGCCTACATCACAAAACTTACCTGGAAATACTAAAAGATTATGTGTATAGTTTGGAGAAGGGAAGAGGGAACATACAGTAATAGAAACATTTAAATATATAGGGAGGAATGTAATAGGGTGTGAGAATCAGAAAGTGAGAGATTTTGTGTTTTTTCCTGTTGTTTTTTTTTTTTTTATTGTTTGTTTTTTAAAGTGGCAATCCTTTACATGGCAAAACCAGGTTGATATTTGCCATGTAAAGGATTGCCACCGTGGGCATGTGTAGAAGGGGCACTGCTACTGTTGGCATTATGTGTGTAAGCTGCACTGATATGGTGGTTATGTGTATAAAGGGCACTGCGACTGTGGGTATTATTATTATTATTATTATTATTACATGCGGTGTAATGACAATAAGATAGTGCTACTGTGTGGCGTATTTTGATTTGGGGTGCTATTGTGTGGCCATGCCCCTTCCTTGTGATACCACACCTTCTTTTTTTAAGGAGCGCACTGTCCCTTTATTAAGTATTGGAGAGAGGGCCCAAATTAATAGTTTGCAGGGAGGCGCCAAACACCCTAGCACTGGCCCTTTGGTAGGGGACAGGATTTGCTTCTGCTTGTGCACATATGTTATGATTGCCAGCCAACAGCACTGGTTTTGCCTATAACACTAACTATAAATATTTTGAATTGGTCCTGGACCACCAATCCAAGGCACCCCTGCAAGTGTCCTGAGGCACCCCAGGGTGCAGTTTGAGAACCACTGGTCTAGTGAGTACCCAGGATAATTATTGTAGCTGGTCTGCGGGTAACAGCTCTCAGATCCACTTCTAGAAAAAATGCAGCAATGTAATTTGAGTGACAAACTGCAGAGATGAACCCTTTCTGTGACTGCTGCACAGGGATCACACAAACTCTATTCATAGGGCTGACTTCACTTAGGGGAGATGTTCTCACCCCGCAAAGAAGTGCGAGTATATACCGCACTTACGGTACCATTGGATTTACAGATATTTTCTTGCAATACACTATGGGGGTCATTCTGAGTTGATTGCTCGCTAGCAGTTTTTAGCAGCCATGCAAACGCATTGTCGCTGCCCACTGGAGAGTGTATATTCACTTTGGAGAAGTGCGAACACTTGAGCAGCAGAGCGCCTGCAAAATCGTTTCAAAATAAGACCAGCACTGTAGTTACACTTCGTGTGCGTTGATTCTAACAACCGAGGGACGGCTTTTGATGTCACACACCCATCCAGCGAATGCCCAGCCACGTCTGCATTTCTTCGGCCACGCCTGCATTTTTCCAAGCACTCCCTGAAAACGGTCAGTTGACACCCAGAAACGCCCTCTTTCTGTCAATCTCCTTGTGGCCTGTTCTGTGATTGGAATAATCGCTAGAACTAGTGCAAAACCACAATGGACTTTGTACCCGTACGATGCGCATGCACATTACGGAGCATGCGCATGCACAGATTAGCCATTTTTTTTCAACTGATTGCTACGCAGCGAACAACGGCAGCAAGCGATCAACTCGGAATGACCCCCTATATACATAGAAACATGGATTTTTACTGCAGGAGTTATGGTTAGTTTAGGGGTATCGGTTAGGGTCAACAGAGGTGTAGCTAGGGGTCCAAGCGCCCCTGGCAAAGTAAGGGACTGGCGCCCCCCCATTTGATAAAGCATTGCAGTCCATTGGCGGTTACCATGTTGGAGCCACAGCAACTGACCCCCTCCCCCACACGCTGCCCTACATCATCGGCTGGGATTCACTGTTGGTGTGAAGCCACTGGGAACATTCTGGTAGCATTAGCAGCAGTCTGTGTCATAGATAGGGAAGGTAGAAGGTTAACTAGCTAATAGCAGTCTGTTGGCAGCAGAGGCTGGGCGGGGGGCTGAGAATGAGCCAACGCTGATCAGTGTCCAGTCTGCTCAGACAAAAATATTTTGTGATCAGGGCTGGTTCTAGACCAAAGGAGCCAATGGCAAAAATTTCCTTTGGCACCCCCCCCCCCCCACACACACACACACACATACACACACACACACACACACACACACACCAAAAAAGAACATATCCCAGTTTAACATAACGCTATGTGGTGCAAGGTGTGGAGCTGGTCACTTGTATCAGACCTCTGACATTTGCCTTTTCACCCATATTGCATACTTTTTCTTGCAGGTTGTGTCTTAATTCAAGAAGTGTTCTAAGTACTTCAGTTTAGTATCTTTACTGACCCCTCTTTACCCCACACTACATAACTGACCCCTCTATACCCTACACTACATCACTGACCTTTCTATAACCATCACTGCATTACTGACCCCTCTATACAGTACACTGACCCCTATATACCTGCTAGTACATCCCTGATGCCTATATTCCCTAAACTAAATCCCTGACGCCTCTATTCCCTATGCTACATCCCTGACGCCTCTATACCCTACGCTACATCCCTGATGCCTCTATTCCCTACGCTACATTCCTGATGCCTCTATAACCTACGCAACATTCCTGACGCCTCTATACCCTACGCTACATCCCTGACGCCTCTATACAGTACAATGCATTACTGATCCCTCTAGACCATACATCCTCATTACATCAGAGAGATAGTGAAACACTGGAAAAAATAAGGATAAAGTGGACTACAGAAACTGATGCTCTAAACAAAGGAGAGAGAGAGAAAAGCACAAGGGAAAGTGGGCAATCGGAACACCATAGAGAGAGGAGAGATAGAAATGCCTGAAAAAGTAAAGGGGGTTGGGTATGGCATCCGGCGCTTGGGATTCCAGCAGTCACATGATACCTAATCCTAACCCTCTGGGGGGGTGGCGGATAGGGCTAACCCTCAGGGGGTGGCAGCTAGGACTAACCCCCCCCCCTCCTAGTGCCTTCCCTAACACCCCCTCCCCCGGTCCTAACCCTCCCTCCAATACTCGCCTTCGGGATGTCGGCTGTCTGTGTGCCGGCACCAGTCTCCCAAGTGGTGTCAGGATTCCAACATCGGTCAAATGTCCGCCGGTATACCGTCTGCAGGGATGGTAAATGTATCCTGAGGACAGGTAGTGAGTGTGGAGGGATAGGTGGTTCAGTAAAATGTAACAGCTCAAACTGCGATCATTCACTGATAAATTGATTTATAGCTCTCCCTTTTTAACCATTGCAGTCATAAAAGCAATGTTTTTTAAACTTTTAAATAAAGCTTGTTAGCATCCCCAGCACACTGTATATGCTGGGAGATGTAGTTCTCAATATGAAAACATTTAATTACTGTATGAACTCTAATTCCCCAACTCAAACCTCTCACAAACACACACTCCTAAATCTAGTACACACACACACACACACATATTTCCCCAGTACTGACAACTCTCATCACTTCCACACACTGACAACTCCCTCCTGCTCCTCTCCCCACTGACACTGACAGCTCCCTCACAGTCACACACATCCTCCACCCCCCCACCCCCCCCACACACACACTGATAGCACACATGCACAAATCCCCCCCTCCTCGACACTAACTGTCACGGACTGCTTGGGCAGCAGGGGGCAGGCTCTGACTTGAAGTGCTGAAATTCAACAGCTCTCTCGAACTTGCAAGGCATGGCTGTGCAGCTGTCTCCAGCCATCTCCTTGCCCACTGTGTAATTTGTGGCGTTCTCTGATGTTCCCCGCTCTGCCTCTACAACCGGCACATAATGTACAGCAGTGGTGACTCCTGAGTATGGGCCTGGAGAACTCCGCCTACCGGGGGGTAGGGATTAATAATTTCAAAGGGGCAGAGCTAGGAGTGAAGCAGTGGACAGCAGTTGAGGGGCGTTTCAAACTGTAACAGGGTTGGGACAATTTCAGTATCCTTCCCTCACCGTCTAATTGGTCAGTCCCACGCTGATTGCCATAGCGCCCTTTCGAGACTGCAGAACTCTATCCCTTAGCCACGGTTGGCACAGCTGGATGGTGCCCCTGGCAAGTGCCATCCTGGCCAAGGGGTAGATACGCCCTGAGGGTCAGGGCCAGCAACAGAAATCTCGGGGCCCAGTACACTGATATCTCTGGGGCCCCCTCAACCCCCCCTTAACTTGGCAGAGGGATCTTTAAAAAAAAATGGAGCCTTTGACTCGGACCGTCAGTGAGGCCGGCAGGTGGTTTTCATACTGGGCTATCCAGCTCTTCGGTGGCGGTGGCAGGGACATTCAGAAAAGGGCCAGCACAGCAACATGCATAATAATGGCAATACAGTATGGACCACAGGGACTGGACAAAGTGATGGGGTAAAAGGAGGGGGGAGGGTTTAGTTGGCCTGTTAATTGTTTTCCTGCTTAAATTGAGCAGTTGGTGGATACACTTTAAAAAGCAATATTGGCACTGTGGCCCCATTATTTCTGTTCTTAATACTTGGAGCCCTGAACAAGTGTCCCCTTTGTCCCCCCTGTCACTGGGCCTGTTCAGGCGTTACCTATGGAGAAGCTGCGACATGACATCCTAGGACACGATACTGCACCATGCATCACCATTATATTTCAGTGTGCCTTGTCAATATTTAAATCTTGTTCTGTGTGACGTGAGTTGTAAATGGTTGAAAATCTCTGTGCTACAGTATCGTCACCATGTAGTTATAACAACACCGCAAAACCACCAAAAGACGTGTTTTGGTAGAGGGACTGCTGGAGGGGCCCATTGGGGCCCCCAGTTTGCTACCCCACCCCAGTATACCTGTGCTGTAGCCAGTGGAAGGGGCACTATCTTCCCGGTGATCTCTTCGGGAAGATGGTGCCGCACATAGAAAGCAAAGACTCTGGCTGCACTCTCCTGCCCTCGCTCTAAGCAAGGTGATCGGGCCACAAAAGGACCCCTGCCGGACCCCGGCCTGTGGGCCACAAAAGGATGCATTGGGGGCGGCATGCGGCCCATGGGTTTGACACCCCTGCCCTAGAGTATCAAAATTTGTTTCACGGCACCCCTAGGCCAAAGTTTTTTTTATTGAGAAATTCAGAAAAAAATATAAAATTAAGTAAATTGTGTTTATAGCATGTCATCCTCAGGTTCAGTTATGTTGTGAGGGAATGGTTTTGCCAATTTAATAAAGTATAAATAATTTTAATTGGTCCTGGACCACCAAACTATGCTACCAGTGCAAGAACCCCAGTTTGGAAACTACTGCCATAAAATAAACCTTTTTTGTTTTTTTTAAACTACATGTAATACACCTTAGAGCTCAGTTCCTAAAAGGTTTTAAACCCTTGCATACAGTAAACTACACATATTTAAAAATCCTACACCGGGCACAAGTGCTCACGGGCCAATTTCATGGCAGTCTCGGATAGGAGGGCATTGTGGATTCACCAAGGGAATGCTGATGCTGACTCCAAGAAGAAAGGGAGTCTCTTCCCTATGAAGGTGAAGCCTTGTTTGGCGACGGCCTAGTTAATTTGATCTCGGCAGCTCCCGCAGGTAAGTCATCCTTCTTGCCCTATGTTCCCTCTCAACGGATGAAGACGCATCATTATCTGACGCAGTCATTTCGGCCCAATAGATATGCAAGAAGTTAAGATTCCCCTTTCTTTGCAGGTAGAGGAAGGAAAAGAGGGAAGAGGTCTGTAGCCTCTTCAAGATCGCAGGAGCAGAGATCGTCCTCTGCTTCTGCCAAATCCACTGCATGACGCTGGGGCTCTCTTGCAGGAGCCCGCACCAGTGGGGGGCACGTCTAAAACTCTTCAGTCAGTTCTGGATTCATTCGGACCTGGACTCGTGGGTTTTACAAATAGTGTCCCAAGGGTACAAACTGGGGTTTCAAGACGTTCCCCCTCACCGATTGTTCAAATCAGCCTTAGTCAGCAGGGAGAAGGTTTTTATTCAAGCCTCTTCGTGGTCCCGAAGCCGGACGGCTCAGTCAGACCAATCTTAAATCTGAAATCCCTTAATTTCTACCTAAAGAAATTCAATTTCAAGATGGAATCTCTCAGGGTAGTGATCTCCAGTCCGGGGGATAAAGGAGATTTCATGGTTTTGGTAGACATAAAGGATGCCTACTTATATGTTCCCATTTAGCCACTGCATCAAGCTACCTGAGGTTTGCAATTCAGGATTGTCATTACCAATTTCAGACGTTGCCGTTTGGTCTGTCCACGGCTCCGAGGATTTTCACCAGGGTGATGGCGGAAATGATGGTTCTCCTTCGCAAGCAAGGAGTCACAATTATCCCGTACTTGGATGATCTCCTGATAAAGGCGAGATCCAGGGACCAGTTGGTGCAAAACATCTACTCTCCCTGACAGTTCTTCAACAACATGGTTGGCTCCTAAACTTGCCAAAATCGCAGTTGGTCCCAATGACGCGGTTGTTGTTTTTGGGAGTGATACTGGACACAGAAGAGGTTTTCTTCTAGTGGAAAGGCTCTGGAGATCCAGAGTCTGGTCAAACAAATTCTGAAACCAGCAAGAGTGTTAATCCATCAATGCATTCAGTTGCTGGGGAAGATGGTTGCGGCCTACGAGGCCATTCAGTTTGGCAGGTTCCATGCCAGAGTGTTCCAGTGGGACCTGTTGGACAAGTGGTCCGGATCCCACCTACACATGCACCGGAGGATAATCCTGTCTTCCAAGACCAGAATCTCACTCCATTGGTGGCTGCACAGTTCTCACCACCTAGAGGGGCGATGGTTCGGGATCCAGGACGGGATCCTAGGGACCACGGATGCCACCCTCCGAGGCTGGAGAGCAGTCACACAGGGGGAAAACATCCAAGGAAGATGGTCAAGTCTTCCTTGGATGTTTTCATCTCCACATAAATGTTCTGGAGTTAAGGGCCATTTAATAACTGCAGACACAGTACGCACTGGGACGGGTGCCCAGCATCCTCTACGGACTAAGAGAAAAGGATTTACCGGTAGGTATTAAAATCCTATTTTCTCTAACGTCCTAGAGGATGCTGTGGACTCCGTAAGGACCATGGGGATAGACGGGCTCCGCAGGAAACATGGGCACTTTAAGAAAGACTTTAGTTCTGGGTGTGCACTGGCTCCTCCCTCTATGCCCCTCCTCCAGAACTCAGTTTGATACTGTACCCAGTGGAGACTGGGTGCTTTTCAGGAGCTCTCCTGAGCTTTCTGACAGAAAGTATTTTGTTAGGTTTTTAATTTTCAGGGAGCACTGCTGGCAACAGACTCCCTCATCGAGGGACTGAGGGGAGAGAAGCAGCCCTACTCTCTGAGTTGCAAGGTCCTGCTTCTTAGGCTACTGGACACCATTAGCTCCAGTGGGATTGGTACGCAGGATCTCACCCTCGCCGTCCGTCCCAGAGCCGCGCCGCCGTCCCCCTCGCAGAGCCGGAAGATAGAAGCCGGGTGAGTATGAGAAAAAAAGAAGACTTCAGAGGCGGCAGAAGACTTCATGATCTTCACTGAGGTAACGCATAGCACTGCAGCTGTGCGCCTTTGCTCCCATACACCTCACATACTCCGGTCACTGTAATGGTGCAGGGCGCAGGGGGGGTGCCCTGGGCAGCAATATAAACCTCTTTCGCAAAAATATAACATATATACAGCTGGGCACTTTATATATGTATAAGCCCCCACCAATTTTACAGTTTAAGCGGGACAGAAGCCCGCCTCCGAGGGGGCGGGGCTTCTCCCTCAGCACTCACCAGCGCCATTTTTTCTCCACAGCACCGCTGAGAGGAAGCTCCCCGGACTCTACCCTGCTTATACCACGTTAGACAAGAGGGTTGAAAAGAGGGGTGGGGGGGGCACATAATTCGCAAATTACATACAGCAGCACTACTGGGCAAACATTAAGTTACTGTTTTATTCCTGGGTTATATAGCGCTGGGGGGTGTGCTGGCATACTCTCTCTCTGTCTCTCCAAAGGGCCTTGTGGGGAAACTGTCTTCAGAAAAAGCATTCCCTGTGTGTGTAGTGTGTCGGTACACGTGTGTCGACATGTCTGAGGAAGAAGGCTATATTAGAGAGGAGCGGGAGCAAATGAATGTGGTGTCTCCGCCGACAGCTGATTGGATGGATATGTGGAATGTTTTAAATGCTAGTGTAAACTCATTGCACAAAAGATTAGACAAGGCAGAAGCTTTGGGACAGTCAGGGTTTCAACCCATGCCTGATCCTATGTTGCAGGGACTGTCAGGGTCTCATAAGCGCCCACTATCCCAGATTGTTGACACAGATACCGACACGGATTCTGACTCCAGTGTCGATTACGATGATGCAAAGTTACAGCCAAAATTGGCAAAATCCATTCGATTTATGATTATGGCAATAAAAGATGTTTTGCACATCACAGAGGAACCCCCTGTCGCTGACAAGAGGGTACATATGTACAAGGGAAAGAAGCCTGAGGTAACCTTTCCCCCCTCACACGAGCTGAACGAGTTATGTGAAAAAGCTTGGGAATCTCCAGATAAAAGACTGCAGATTTCAAAAAGGATTCTTATGGCGTATCCTTTCCCATCAACGGATAGGTTACGATGGGAATCCTCCCCTAGGGTGGACAAAGCATTAACACGCTTATCCAAGAAGGTAGCCCTCCCGTCCCAGGATACGGCTGCCCTCAAAGAGTGTGCTGACCACAAACAGGAGATTACCCTGAAGTCCATTTATACACATTCAGGTACCTTACTCAGACCGGCAATTGCGTCGGCCTGGGTGTGTAGTGCTTTAGCGGCATGGACAAATACCTTATCTGAGGGGATGGATAGTCTAGACAAGGATACTATTTTATTGACCCTGGGGCATATAAGAGATGCTGTCCTATATATGTGTGTATGCAAACTACTGGTGGTGCTGCAGGGCCCACACCCTTTTACTTGTCTTGTAGAGCAGCTCTGAAGCTGTTACAGTGCCCAGCTGCTGCAAGAAATCAGCTTGAATGCTTCAGGGGCTTGGGCATGGCCAACATGAGCCCCACACCGAAGGAGGGTGGGGGTGTTTAATGCAAACTTGGGGTTATACAAGCGCCGCAAAAGGCCGCCATGCCCTGCATGCCCCTTTTCTCTTTTCATATACAGATGAGGGTTCCAGCCAACTTTGGCCCACTGCTTGGATGACATCACCGTATGCAAATCCGTCTGCTGCAGACCTTCCCCCAGGAATGCTTGCAATAGTTGTTGCATATGGTTTAATGTCTGAGGGTGCTTCAGTATTAGGCAGCCTTCCGCCCTCCCATGTTCATCTGAAAAGATGTGGTCTCCCTGCAGTTGTTGTCCCCAGACGAGAGTTCCCTTGTGCTTCCTCAGTTAAATCTCCTTAACTTGACGGGGGGGTGCCCGAGCAGCCGCCCTCCCCAGCCCTATCCCAACACATACTTATCTTGCATATGAGATCTCTTGATCATGAAGATAGTTCTCACAGGTTGAGGTTCATTCTGGCCCCGCTCACCGCTGGAGAGCGCTGATGGGGACAGCAGCGGGGCTTCAGCAGAAGGGTGAGTATGTGTGGCCAGAGACCTCCCTTGTCATGTGCAGGCCTGCAGAGTCTGCCACGCAGGATGGGGCATGTGGCACTCTCCCTCCCAGGGGCTCTTCCAGATGTAGCTCCTCAGCAGTATTTTTCCCGGGCTGCGCGGCGCTCTCCCCGACTGGCATCCGCCCTGGAACACTGCCTTCCTCAACGCAACATCAGCAGGGGGCCCTGGCCTCATCACCATCCCAGGTCTTTCTCATGTATGTATCATGTATGTGTGTGTGATATATGTATGAATCATATATGTTTGTGATATATCTATCTATCTATCTATCTATCTATCGTATGTGTGTGTATATATATGTATCTATCATGTATGTATGTATGTATCTATCTTGTATGTATGTGTTCTATCTATCTATCTATCTATCTATCTATCGTGTGTGTGATATATGTATGTATCTATCTATCATGTATGTGTTATATGTATGTATCACACCTTCCTCTACACATATACATACATACATACATACATACACACACCTATATCTGTACGTACACTGACATACACACACCAACATCTATACATAAACACGCTGACCCCTAAACGTACACCAACGTACCCACACCTGCATCTATACCTACACATGCTGACACGTGGACGTACACCGGCTTACCCACATGTGAATCTATACATACATGTGCTGACACCTGGACATACACTGATGTACCCACACCTAACATCTATACATACACATGCTAACACTAGAGATGAGCGCCTGAAATTTTTCGGGTTTTGTGTTTTGGTTTTGGGTTCGGTTCCGCGGCCGTGTTTTGGGTTCGAACGCGTTTTGGCAAAACCTCACCGAATTATTTTTGTCGGATTCGGGTGTGTTTTGGATTCGGGTGTTTTTTTCAAAAAACCCTAAAAAACAGCT
The DNA here is from genome assembly GCF_028390025.1 of Pseudophryne corroboree. NCBI lineage: Eukaryota > Metazoa > Chordata > Amphibia > Anura > Myobatrachidae > Pseudophryne > Pseudophryne corroboree. The sequence goes on along the minus strand of NW_026968006.1, from coordinate 73,404 downwards.
TAAATCATAGAATTTGGGGGTAATTTTGATCCCAAAGTATTATTAACCTCAAAAAACATAATTTACACTCATTTTCAGCCTATTCTGAACACATCACACCTCACAATATTATTTTTAGTCCTAAAATTTGCACCGAGGTCGCTGTGTGAGTAAGATAAGCGACCCTAGTGGCCGACACAAACACCGGGCCCATCTAGGAGTGGCACTGCAGTGTCACGCAGGATGTCCCTTCCAAAAAACCCTCCCCAAACAGCACATGACGCAAAGAAAAAAAGAGGCGCAATGAGGTAGCTGTGTGAGTAAGATTAGCGACCCTAGTGGCCGACACAAACACCGGGCCCATCTAGGAGTGGCACTGCAGTGTCACGCAGGATGGCCCTTCCAAAAAACCCTCCCCAAACAGCACATGACGCAAAGAAAAAAAGAGGCGCAATGAGGTAGCTGACTGTGTGAGAAAGATAAGCGACCCTAGTGGCCGACACAAACACCGGGCCCATCTAGGAGTGGCACTGCAGTGTCACGCAGGATGGCCCTTCCAAAAAACCCTCCCCAAACAGCACATGACGCAAAGAAAAAAAGAGGCGCAATGAGGTAGCTGACTGTGTGAGTAAGATTAGCGACCCTAGTGGCCGACACAAACACCGGGCACATCTAGGAGTGGCACTGCAGTGTCACGCAGGATGTCCCTTCCAAAAAACCCTCCCCAAACAGCACATGACGCAAAGAAAAAAAGAGGCGCAATGAGGTAGCTGTGTGAGTAAGATTAGCGACCCTAGTGGCCGACACAAACACCGGGCCCATCTAGGAGTGGCACTGCAGTGTCACGCAGGATGTCCCTTCCAAAAAACCCTCCCCAATCAGCACATGATGCAAAGAAAAAGAAAAGAAAAAAGAGGTGCAAGATGGAATTATCCTTGGGCCCTCCCACCCACCCTTATGTTGTATAAACAAAACAGGACATGCACACTTTAACCAACCCATCATTTCAGTGACAGGGTCTGCCACACGACTGTGACTGATATGACGGGTTGGTTTGGACCCCCCCCAAAAAAGAAGCAATTAATCTCTCCTTGCACAAACTGGCTCTACAGAGGCAAGATGTCCACCTCATCTTCACCCTCCGATATATCACCGTGTACATCCCCCTCCTCACAGATTATCAATTCGTCCCCACTGGAATCCACCATCTCAGCTCCCTGTGTACTTTGTGGAGGCAATTGCTGCTGGTCAATGTCTCCGCGGAGGAATTGATTATAATTCATTTTAATGAACATCATCTTCTCCACATTTTCTGGATGTAACCTCGTACGCCGATTGCTGACAAGGTGAGCGGCGGCACTAAACACTCTTTCGGAGTACACACTTGTGGGAGGGCAACTTAGGTAGAATAAAGCCAGTTTGTGCAAGGGCCTCCAAATTGCCTCTTTTTCCTGCCAGTATAAGTACGGACTGTGTGACGTGCCTACTTGGATGCGGTCACTCATATAATCCTCCACCATTCTATCAATGTTGAGAGAATCATATGCAGTGACAGTAGACGACATGTCCGTAATCGTTGTCAGGTCCTTCAGTCCGGACCAGATGTCAGCATCAGCAGTCGCTCCAGACTGCCCTGCATCACCGCCAGCGGGTGGGCTCGGAATTCTGAGCCTTTTCCTCGCACCCCCAGTTGCGGGAGAATGTGAAGGAGGAGATGTTGACAGGTCGCGTTCCGCTTGACTTGACAATTTTGTCACCAGCAGGTCTTTCAACCCCAGCAGACCTGTGTCTGCCGGAAAGAGAGATCCAAGGTAGGCTTTAAATCTAGGATCGAGCACGGTGGCCAAAATGTAGTGTTCTGATTTCAACAGATTGACCACCCGTGAATCCTTGTTAAGCGAATTAAGGGCTGCATCCACAAGTCCCACATGCCTAGCGGAATCGCTCCGTGTTAGCTCCTTCTTCAATGCCTCCAGCTTCTTCTGCAAAAGCCTGATGAGGGGAATGACCTGACTCAGGCTGGCAGTGTCTGAACTGACTTCACGTGTGGCAAGTTCAAAGGGCATCAGAACCTTGCACAACGTTGAAATCATTCTCCACTGCACTTGAGACAGGTGCATTCCACCTACTATATCGTGCTCAATTGTATAGGCTTGAATGGCCTTTTGCTGCTCCTCCAACCTCTGAAGCATATAGAGGGTTGAATTCCACCTCGTTACCACTTCTTGCTTCAGATGATGGCAGGGCAGGTTCAGTAGTTTTTGGTGGTGCTCCAGTTTTCTGTACGTGGTGCCTGTACGCCGAAAGTGTCCCGCAATTCTTCTGGCCACCGACAGCATCTCTTGCACGCCCCTGTCGTTTTTTAAAAAATTCTGCACCACCAAATTCAAGGTATGTGCAAAACATGGGACGTGCTGGAATTGGCCCAGATTTAATGCACACACAATATTGCTGGCGTTGTCCGATGCCACAAATCCACAGGAGAGTCCAATTGGGGTAAGCCATTCCGCGATGATCTTCCTCAGTTGCCGTAAGAGGTTTTCAGCTGTGTGCGTATTCTGGAAAGCGGTGATACAAAGCGTAGCCTGCCTAGGAAAGAGTTGGCGTTTGCGAGATGCTGCTACTGGTGCCGCCGCTGCTGTTCTTGCGGCGGGAGTCCATACATCTACCCAGTGGGCTGTCACAGTCATATAGTCCTGACCCTGCCCTGCTCCACTTGTCCACATGTCCGTGGTTAAGTGGACATTGGGTACAGCTGCATTTTTTAGGACACTGGTGACTCTTTTTCTGAGGTCTGTGTACATTTTCGGTATCGCCTTCCTAGAGAAATGGAACCTAGATGGTATTTGGTACCGGGGACACAGTACCTCCAACAAGTCTCTAGTTGGCTCTGCAGTAATGATGGATACCGGAACCACGTTTCTCACCACCCAGGATGCCAAGGCCTCAGTTATCCGCTTTGCAGTAGGATGACTGCTGTGATATTTCATCTTCCTCGCAAAGGACTGTTGAACAGTCAATTGCTTACTGGAAGTAGTACAAGTGGGCTTACGACTTCCCCTTTGGGATGACCATCGACTCCCAGCGGCAACAACAGCAGCGCCAGCAGCAGTAGGCGTTACACGCAAGGATGCATCGGAGGAATCCCAGGCAGGAGAGGACTCGTCAGACTTGCCAGTGACATGGCCTGCAGGACTATTGGCATTCCTGGGGAAGGAGGAAATTGACACTGAGGGAGTTGGTGGGGTGGTTTGCGTGAGCTTGGTTACAAGAGGAAGGGATTTACTGGTCAGTGGACTTCTTCCGCTGTCACCCAAAGTTTTTGAACTTGTCACTGACTTATTATGAATGCGCTGCAGGTGACGTATAAGGGAGGATGTTCCGAGGTGGTTAACGTCCTTACCCCTACTTATTACAGCTTGACAAAGGGAACACACGGCTTGACACCTGTTGTCCGCATTTCTGGTGAAATACCTCCACACCGAAGAGCTGATTTTTTTGGTATTTTCACCTGGCATGTCAACGGCCATATTCCTCCCACGGACAACAGGTGTCTCCCCGGGTGCCTGACTTAAACAAACCACCTCACCATCAGAATCCTCCTGGTCAATTTCCTCCCCAGCGCCAGCAACACCCATATCCTCCTCATCCTGGTGTACTTCAACACTGACATCTTCAATCTGACTATCAGGAACTGGACTGCGGGTGCTCCTTCCAGCACTTGCAGGGGGCGTGCAAATGGTGGAAGGCGCATGCTCTTCACGTCCAGTGTTGGGAAGGTCAGGCATCGCAAACGACACAATTGGACTCTCCTTGTGGATTTGGGATTTCAAAGAACGCACAGTTCTTTGCGGTGCTTTTGCCAGCTTGAGTCTTTTCAGTTTTCTAGCGAGAGGCTGAGTGCTTCCATCCTCATGTGAAGCTGAACCACTAGCCATGAACATAGGCCAGGGCCTCAGCCGTTCCTTGCCACTCCGTGTGGTAAATGGCATATTGGCAAGTTTACGCTTCTCCTCCGACAATTTTATTTTAGGTTTTGGAGTCCTTTTTTTTCTGATATTTGGTGTTTTGGATTTGACATGCTCTGTACTATGACATTGGGCATCGGCCTTGGCAGACGACGTTGCTGGCATTTCATCGTCTCGGCCATGACTAGTGGCAGCAGCTTCAGCACGAGGTGGAAGTGGATCTTGATCTTTCCCTAATTTTGGAACCTCAACTTTTTTGTTCTCCATATTTTATAGGCAGAACTAAAAGGCACCTCAGGTAAACAATGGAGATGGATGGATTGGATACTAGTATACAATTATGGACGGACTGCCACGGTTAGGTGGTATAAAAAAACCACAGTTAGGTGGTATATATTATAATAATAATACAATTATGGATGGACGGACTGCCTGCCGACTGCCGACACAGAGGTAGCCACAGCCGTGAACTACCGCACTGTACACTGGTTGATAAAGAGATAGTAGTATACTCGTAACAACTAGTATGACACTATGACGACGGTATAAAGAATGGAAAAAAAACCACGGTTAGGTGGTATATATTATAATAATAATACAATTATGGATGGACGGACTGCCTGCCGACTGCCGACACAGAGGTAGCCACAGCCGTGAACTACCGCACTGTACACTGGTTGATAAAGAGATAGTAGTATACTCGTAACAACTAGTATGACACTATGACGACGGTATAAAGAATGGAAAAAAAACCACGGTTAGGTGGTATATATTATAATAATAATACAATTATGGATGGACGGACTGCCTGCCGACTGCCGACACAGAGGTAGCCACAGCCGTGAACTACCGCACTGTACACTGGTTGATAAAGAGATAGTAGTATACTCGTAACAACTAGTATGACACTATGACGACGGTATAAAGAATGAAAAAAAAACCACGGTTAGGTGGTATATATTATAATAATAATACAATTATGGATGGACGGACTGCCTGCCGACTGCCGACACAGAGGTAGCCACAGCCGTGAACTACCGCACTGTACACTGGTTGATAAAGAGATAGTAGTATACTCGTAACAACTAGTATGACACTATGACGGTATAAAGAATGAAAAAAAAACCACGGTTAGGTGGTATATATTATAATAATAATACAATTATGGATGGACAGACTGCCTGCCGACTGCCGACACAGAGGTAGCCACAGCCGTGAACTACCGCACTGTACACTGGTTGATAAAGAGATAGTAGTATACTCGTAACAACTAGTATGACACTATGACGACGGTATAAAGAATGGAAAAAAAACCACGGTTAGGTGGTATATATTATAATAATAATACAATTATGGATGGACGGACTGCCTGCCGACTGCCGACACAGAGGTAGCCACAGCCGTGAACTACCGCACTGTACACTGGTTGATAAAGAGATAGTAGTATACTCGTAACAACTAGTATGACACTATGACGACGGTATAAAGAATGAAAAAAAAACCACGGTTAGGTGGTATATATTATAATAATAATACAATTATGGATGGACGGACTGCCTGCCGACTGCCGACACAGAGGTAGCCACAGCCGTGAACTACCGCACTGTACACTGGTTGATAAAGAGATAGTAGTATACTCGTAACAACTAGTATGACACTATGACGGTATAAAGAATGAAAAAAAAACCACGGTTAGGTGGTATATATTATAATAATAATACAATTATGGATGGACGGACTGCCTGCCGACTGCCGACACAGAGGTAGCCACAGCCGTGAACTACCGCACTGTACACTGGTTGATAAAGAGATAGTAGTATACTCGTAACAACTAGTATGACACTATGACGACGGTATAAAGAATGAAAAAAAAACCACGGTTAGGTGGTATATATTATAATAATAATACAATTATGGATGGACGGACTGCCTGCCGACTGCCGACACAGAGGTAGCCACAGCCGTGAACTACCGCACTGTACACTGGTTGATAAAGAGATAGTAGTATACTCGTAACAACTAGTATGACACTATGACGGTATAAAGAATGAAAAAAAAACCACGGTTAGGTGGTATATATTTTAATAATAATACAATTATGGATGGACGGACTGCCTGCCGACTGCCGACACAGAGGTAGCCACAGCCGTGAACTACCGCACTGTACACTGGTTGATAAAGAGATAGTAGTATACTCGTAACAACTAGTATGACACTATGACGACGGTATAAAGAAAGAAAAAAAAATACCACGGTTAGGTTGTATATATTGTAATACAATTATGGATGGACGGACTGCCTGCCGAGTTCCGACTGCCGACACAGAGGTAGCCACAGCCGTGAACTACCGCACTGTACTGTGTCTGCTGCTAATATAGACTGGTTGATAAAGAGATAGTATACAATACATACAACAATATACTACTATACTGGTGGTCAGGCACTGGTCACCACTAGTCACACTGGCAGTGGCACTCCTGCAGCAAAAGTGTGCACTGTTTAATTTTAAATTAATATAATATTATGTACTCCTGGGGGCTCCTGCTATAACAACCTGCAGTGCTCCCCAGTCTCCCCCACAATTATTATAAGCTTTGCCTTTTATACATTGATGTGCAGCACACTGGGCTGAGCTGAGTGCACACAGACTGAGTCACACTGTGTGACTGGCTGCTGCTGTGTATCGTTTTTTTTCAGGCAGAGAACGGATATAGCAGAGAACGGATATATTAAAATAAATAAAAGTTAACTAACAACAACTGCACTGGTCACTGTGGTAAACTCTGTCTGACTCTGCACAATCTCTCTCTCTCTTCTAATCTAATTTCTAATGGAGAGGACGCCAGCCACGTCCTCTCCCTATCAATCTCAATGCACGTGTGAAAATGGCGGCGACGCGCGGCTCCTTATATAGAATCCGAGTCTCGCGAGAATCCGACAGCGTCATGATGACGTTCGGGCGCGCTCGGGTTAACCGAGCAAGGCGGGAGGATCCGAGTCTGCTCGGACCCGTGAAAAAAACATGAAGTTCGTGCGGGTTCGGTTTCAGAGAAACCGAACCCGCTCATCTCTAGCTAACACCTGGACGTATACAGACGTACCCACATTTGCATCCATGCATATATAGATGTAGGTGTGTGTACGTCAGTGTACGTCCAGGTGTCAACGCGTGTATGTATAGATGCAGGTGTGGGTACGTCTGTGTATGTCCAGGTGTCAGAATGTGTATGTATAGATGCAGGTGTGGGAACGTCAGTGTAGGTTCAGGTGTCAGCGCGTGTATGTATAGATGCAGGTGCTTGTATGTCCAGATGTCAGTGCATGTATGTATAGATGCAAGTGTGGGTACGTCGGTGTATGTCCATTTGTCAGCGCGTGTATATATAGATGCAGGTGCTTGTATGTTGGTGTATGTCCAGGTGTCAGCATGTGTATGTATAGATGCAGGTGTGGGAATGTTGGTGTATGTCCAGGTGTCAGGGCGTGTATGTATGGATATTAGGTGTGGGTACATCAGTGTATGTCCAGGTGTTAGCGCATGTATGTATAGATGCAGGATAATAATCACACAGCGTGCCCCCCACCAACCACAAACCTCCCCCACCCCCTGTATGACATAAACACCGCTAATTCCACTTACACACAATAATTTCAGTTTGCGACCAGGAGCCGGCAATGTATGTGCACCCAAATGAAGCCACTGTACATGCCCTGCAGGCTGCTATGTACCGCATAGGTGCAACAAATGTAAATGCCCTATCTTTAAAATGGGGCATATTTTACTAAATTAAAAAAACCTGTAACTTTCTGTAAAACCTTAACCCCAAAAGGCACTACACTAACATCGGGGTGTAGAGTTGGATCTTGATCCAAGGCACCAACAGGCTAAAGCTTTGACTGTTCACAGGATGCCTTGCACCGCCTCCTCTACAACCCTGCCCAGTGGCGTAACTAGACCTTTGTGGGCCCCATAGCAAAATTCTGAATGGGCCCACCAGCACTCAACAAGAATGAGTGGCGTTTGGGGTCAGAAAAGTAGAGGGGAAGGGGTCTGACAGAGTAGGGGGCAGGACACGAATGAATAGAAACTGAGGTGTCCATTATATAAAGAAATACAGTATGTGTGTCTGTGTGTATATCACACACACACACACATATAAGGGAAATTCAAATGCCCTCAATTATTGCGCCCATTACACTCTGGTTTAGGTGCACAAAGCACCTAAACCTGAATAAAGTAATGGGCGCGATCATGAAAAGACACCGTTTGGTTGCCCAAATGGGTCTCTTTGCACACATTTCAGCTTGTTTCCCCTGGGGGTAGCGAGCTGAAATAAACATGTCGCACCCGTTGGCAGCAACATTAGAATAGCTGCTGACGGGCACGATTGAGGGAGGAAAGGGACATTTGAATCCAGCCCATAGATGCAATGTGAATATGTAATTTGTACCTTCCTATCTTAAAATGTATATAGTAGTGTTTACACTAGAGGTCTTTCCGAACCCCCTAATCCTAACATTGTAATTTGCTTTAGGGCGCACCTCCAATTAGTCTAGTGTTTCGTATTTTCACATTAAATACTTTCTTGCATTGGTTGGTTAAAGATTAGATCGTATATTTTTCTAGATATAGCTGTGCATAGTCTACAAGGCTACATGCTTCTCCCCTAACTAGAGATGTGCAGCGGGCATTTTTCGTGTTTCATGTTTTGGTTTTGGTTTCGGATCCGCAGTTGTGTTTTGGATACGGACGCGTTTTGGCAAAACCACCCTTTCGGGTTTTGTATTCGGGTGATTTTTTTTTAAAACCTCAAACAGCTAAAATCATAGAATTTGGGGGTAATTTTGATCCTATAGTATTAAGCTCAATAACCATAATTTCTACTCCTTTCCAGTCTATTCTGAACACCTCACACCTCCCAATATTATTTTTAGTCCTAAAATTTGCACCAAGGTCCCTGGATGACTAAGCTAAGCGACCCAAGTGGGCAGCACAAACACCTGGCCCATCTAGGAGTGGCACTGCAGTGTCAGACAGGATGGCACTTAAAAAAATAGCCCCAAACAGCACATGATGCAAAGATAAATAAAAAAAGAGGCGCAAGATGAAATTGTAGTGTGTCTCTCCTGCTCAGTGTCAGTTCTCAGTAGTATCCTCATCAGTGCTCAGTATCACTGCTCATTGTCTTGTGCTGCAATGTGGTGCTCAGTATACTAGAGTACATTACTAATAGTCCAGTGCTGCATCTTGCTGCTCAGTGTCAGTTCTAGTATCCTCATCAGTGCTCAGTATCACTGCTCATTGTCTTGTGCTGCATTGTGGTGCTCAGTATACTACAGAACATTACTAATAGTCCAGTGCTGCATCTGGCTGCTCAGTGTCAGTTCTAGTAATCTCATCAGTGCTCCGTATCACTGCTCATTGTCTTGTGGTGCTCAGTATACTACAGTACATTACTAATACTCCAGTGTCTTGTGCCGCATATGGCTGCTGTAGGGTGCTGTGGTAGTGTCCTGTCACTGTGCATATGTCATCATTCCAGTCACAGTGATATCTGGTATCTATCTAGTGGTATCTAATTCCAGACATTACCACCGTCTAATTCCAGATATATTACTGGCATATAATTCCACACATTAAAAAATGGAGAACAAAAAGGTGGAGGGTAAAATAGGGAAAGATCAAGATCCACTTCCACCTAGTGCTGAAGCTGCTGCCACTAGTCAAGGCAGAGACAATTCAATGCCATCAACATTATGTAATGATTATACGATACATTATATATCATATCATTGTATGGTTGTAAAATACAACTTAAAAATTTTAATGAATAAATACATAAAGTAGCTTTTATGTAACCTTTTGAAACCTATTAGCATAGACCGAATCTCATCGTGTGTATAGGCCTTTAGTTCAACAACAGCATGGGACCAGTTAGTGTGTTTTGACCACTGCACAGCACCTGGTGTTATATAGTAAGCACCACTATGGCATAGTAGACAGCATTATGGGCCTGATATGAGTGTGACCAGCGGTGATGAGGAATGCAGTAGGAGGTGCTGTTTAGCAAGCACCACTTCTATATTCACCATGCAGTATATTGTGTGAATATAGAAGTGTTGGCTGTGTTATGTATTAGAGTAATTATTGCAGCTCCCAGCTAAAATTGCAACAATGTAATTTAGTGACAAGCTGCAGAGATTAACCCTTTCTGTGGCTGCTGCACAACCTCTATTCATATCGCTGAATTCAATTAGGGAGATGTTCTCACCCCGCGAGCAAGCGCAGGTATATGCCACACTTAAATGTATGGGTATGGACTCCATAAAATGAGCGTAGCCTTGCAGGCAAAGACTACCTTACACCCTAGTTCTTGACCCTGCACCAACAGACCTCGGCCACCACAGGGAAAAAAGTACAGTAATTTCCACCATGTTAAGCCCCACACATTAATGCCCTTTGGAACATATTATGTCACACACCACAATATCTGTGATACACTATGCCCAACAGTAAAGCTTCTAATTACTTTTACAAAAACTGCTCAACGCCAAGAGTATCACGTGCTGGGTGTCATGCTCATTGCCAGGGGTTTCACTCTCTGGGTGTCATGCTCATTGCCAGGGGGAACGCAGTAGGAGGTGTTATATAGTAAGCACCACTATGGCATAGTATATAGCATTATATATATTGTGAGCACTGGTGATGTTGAGTGCAGTAGAGCTGCTGCTGGGTAATTACAATTTACTACAACCACCAATATATTCTGCTGCACTATATATATGCAAAGCTAATTCTGCTGGGTAATTACAATTGACTACAACCACCAATATATTCTGCTGCACTATATCTATATTTGCAAAGCTAATTCTGCTGGGTAATTACAATTGACTACAACCACCAATATATTCTGCTGCACTATATCTATATATGCAAAGCTAATTCTGCTGAGTAATTACAATTGACTACAACCACCAATATATTCTGCTGCACTATATCTATATATGCAAAGCTAATTCTGCTGGGTAATGCAAATTGAAACATTATTGCATAGTATGTGATTTTTAAGTACTTTTTTAAAGTTTTGAATGATAAAGACCCAGTTTAATCTTTGTGGAATGCCTGGTTGTTGTTTTTAAGGTAATTTATTGCCTGGCATTTGAGGTGGGGGGGGTTTGGTTACAGATTTCAATTATTGGTTTTACTTGTAATAGTCTTCTACTTAAGTCCAATGGTGTAGGCTGTGCAAAGCCGTTTGGCTGTGCATTTATTGATCCAAGCGTGCATTTTTATCAAAGCGTGATAAAATTGACACATAACAGCAGCGTTCAATCAGCGTTAATTTATCTTCAGCTGATATCGATTGTGAATTGACGTTTCTTCTCTTCTTGTCACCTACAGTTAATTACAATTGACTACAACCACCAATATATTCTGCTGCACTATATCTATATATGCAAAGCTAATTCTGCTGGGTAATGCAAATTGAAACATTATTGCATAGTATGTGATTTTGAAGTACTTTTTTAAAGTTTTGAATGATATAGACCCAGTTTAATCTTTGTGGAATGCCTGGTTGTTGTTTTTAAGGTAATTTATTGCCTGGCATTTGAGGGGGTGGGGTGTGGTTACAGATTTCAATTATTGGTTTCACTTGTAATAGTCTTCTACTTAAGTCCAATGGTGTAGGCTGTGCAAAGCCGTTTGGCTGTGCATTTATTGATCTAAGCGTGCATTTTTATCAAAGCGTGATAAAATTGACACATAACAGCAGCGTTCAATCAGCGTTAATTTATCTTCAGCTGATATCGATTGTGAATTAACGTTTCTTCTCTTCTTGTCACCTACAGTTAATTACAATTGACTACAACCACCAATATATTCTGCTGCACTATATCTATATATGCAAAGCTAATTCTGCTGGGTTATGCAAATTGAAACATTATTGCATAGTATGTGATTTTGAAGTACTTTTTTAAAGTTTTGAATGATATAGACCCAGTTTAATCTTTGTGGAATGCCTGGTTGTTGTTTTTAAGGTAATTTATTGCCTGGCATTTGAGGGGGTGGGGTGTGGTTACAGATTTCAATTATTGGTTTCACTTGTAATAGTCTTCTACTTAAGTCCAATGGTGTAGGCTGTGCAAAGCCATTTGGCTGTGCATTTATTGATCTAAGCGTGCATTTTTATCAAAGCGTGATAAAATTGACACATAACAGCAGTGTTCAATCAGCGTTCAATCGAAGTGAAAAAGAAGGAAAACAGAAGCACACCAATCTAACAAAACAAAGAAAACTGAAGAACTAATAACAAATGTGAGTCACTTACTGTTATGAGCCACGGCTGTGGCTCATTCCTGTTTTGCATTTTGGTTCTGTATTTTATGTTATACTTCTGTTTATGTTCCCCGTGGGTATCATGGGGTGCTCGGAGCTCACCCTTAAGGAGGGGATACTGTTATGAACCACAGGTAGTGGTTCATTTCTATTTTATGTTTATTAAGTTGTCTTGCATGCCAGGATTTCCTGTTGCTCTGTTTTAGTATGCTCTTGTCTGCTGCCGCTGGTTAGTCTGTGTAATTGCAGCTTGTTCCATGTGTTCAGCCTCACCTGGCTGCTAATTGCATCTTGTCAGCTGGAATCATGCAATAGGCCAGCTGCTCTGGATTATTAATTAGGCCTCTCTGTTATATGCTGGCTGATTGCAGTTCACAGACGCTGGTGATATTTCTGGGTTTTCAGTCTGCTTGAGTTCTGAGCTTGGTTCCTGCTAGTTCCTGAGCTTCCTGTTTGCCTGTGTCTGCTGCAGAGAGTTCCCAGTCCCGGTCTATTCAGTTGTTCCTGTCCTCAGAGATCCTGTACTCGGAAGTTTACCATCTGTTCCTGGAGTCTGACCGAGCACCTTTAACATCTGGTGGTGTTCGTGAGTCGCGGCGCAGCCGTGTGTTGCGGCTTGTCCGCTTACTGTTTATTATTTTGTTTAATTGTGTTCTGGAGCTTTTGCGGAGGATTCCGCTTCCACAGATCCACTCTGGTGTCCAGCGGTGCCGGATAGGAGTGTAGGATCAGTGGATCTTTGGTTGTCCTTTTCCCTGGCGGCTAGTCCGCACATACCTTTAGATTTAAGTTAGTTAGCTTGTAACCCCTGGCCTGGTTGCTTAGTCAGAGGGCCCCTTGTTATCACCCTGTCTCGGATTTCCCCTTGTCTCCCATTAAGACCTGCGGGGGCATCGGGGTTGGGCAGACATAATCCGCCCTTCGAACGCGGCTGCCATGGGCTCAAGCAACCATAGTCTCGCAGGGGATTTCTGATAACACGGGCGAGACAACGGAGTTAGGGCGCCAGGGGTTACTAGGCTCTCCAGCTCCCACTACCAGCATATTGTTCCTGTACTCAGATCCCTGCCATAAGATCTTCTCCGGTCTGGAGTACAGGAATCATAACATTATCACCAGCCATACCACAAAAAAGAAATAAAACTTTTTTTCTTTTTTGGCCCAGTCCAGTGTCTAGTCTAGAATCCAGTCCTGTCTAGAATTCAGTGTGCAGATTCCAGTCCGGTGTTTAGAATCCAGTCCGGTGTTTAGAATCCAGTCCGGTGTTTAGAATCCAGTCCGGAGTTTAGAATCCAGTCCGGTGTTTAGAATCCAGTCCGGTGTTTAAAAAAAAAAAAAAAAAAAATCTTGATTTGTTTAGCAAAATTTAGTCTTGCCTTGTCTTGTCTTGTCTTGTCTTGTCTTGCCTTGTCTTGCCTTGTCTTAAATCCTCCTATGTCTACTATGCAAGCCCTGCAGGCATCTCTCGAAGCCCTGAACTCTGTATTCAGTGCTTTGAGACCAGAGCGACTACACGTTTGGCAGCAATCCCTAAAGCAACTGCAAAACCTTCTGACTAAAATCTTGCTCATTTTGCCAGAAGTCGTTGAGAGTACATCTATCTCTAAAGAGACTCTTGTTCACAGTATGGTGACAAGAGAATCCTCTGGTTTAATTGAAGAGAAAAGGTTTAAAAGTTTTCTGCGGCCCAGGCTCTCAGAAGAGGAGCGTCTGCGTCGCAGAAACTTAAACTTATGCCTATATTGTGGGGGTTTAGGCCATTATCTGCAGACCTGTGAGTTGCGCAAGCCAAAGTGTGGTGACGAGTCTTGCCCTCTGGCCAAGTTGAGTCATGATACAAGACCTACTCCTGTCTCTACTGTGGCAGAGGTACTTGTCACACAACCCACACAAAAAAGCTCTCTGTCCTATAATTGGGGTCCTTGGGCAAGGGAGCCCCATTATAGATTCAGGAATCAAAGGGGAATGTTTCTCTCCTCTCTTGGGGTTCCTGTGGAAGCGGAGTTGCAAGTCCCTGGAGGGGTGCCCGATGCCCAGGTTCCTAGAGTGGTGCCCGATGCCCAGGTTCCTAGAGTGGTGCCCGATGCCCAGGTTCCTAGAGTGGTGCCCGATGCCCAGGTTCCTGGAGCGGTGCCCGATGCCCAGGGTCCTGGAGCGGTGCCCGATGCCCAGGGTCCTGGAGCGGTGCCCGATGCCCAGAGTGCTGGAGCGGTGCCCGATGCCCAGAGTGCTGGAGCGGTGCCCGATGCCCAGAGTGCTGGAGCGGTGCCCGATGCCCAGAGTGCTGGAGCGGTACCCGATGCCCAGAGTGCTGGAGCGGTACCCGATGCCCAGAGTGCTGGAGCGGTACCCGATGCCCTAGCTTATAGAGGGACATCAAATATTATAGTTCAGGTGTCCATACCGGAAGGGGTCTCAGAAGCTGTTACCCCAGGTAGGGCTTTGAAAAGCGCAATCCCAGAAAGGGTATCTAAAACCATAGTTCTTGAAGGGAACTCGAGAAGCAAAACCCCAGAAGGGATCTTTGAAGTAATATCCCCAAGTGGGGTCTCGAGAGACGCAGCCCCAAAGAAGGGTCTAGAAGTCGCTTCCCCAGGAAAGAACTTAAGAAGCATAGCATTAGTGGAGGATCTGAACGTTATTGCTTCAGCAAAAGTCCCGGAAGTCATAGTCCCGGGAGAACTTTCGATAATTATCGACTCAGAGAGGGAGGCCGATGGCCCGATCCCAGTCAGGGAGGCCAACGGCCCGGTCCCAGTAAAAGAATCCGAGGTGCTGACCCCAGCGGGGTTCCCGGAGGCCACGGCCCCAGCGGGGTTCCCGGAGGCCACTGCCCCAGCGGGGTTCCCGGAGGCCACTGCCCCAGCGGGGTTCCCAGAGGCCACTGCCCCAGCGGGGTTCCCGGAGGCCACTGCCCCAGGTGGGGTTCAGGAAGTCACTGCCCCGGGTGGGGTTCAGAAAGTCACTGCCCTGGGTGGGGTTCAGAAAGTCACTGCCCCGGGTGGGGTTCAGAAAGTCACTGCCCCGGGTGGGGTTCAGAAAGTCACTGCCCCGTGTGGGGTTCAGAAAGTCACTGCCCCGTGTGGGGTTCAGAAAGTCACTGCCCCGTGTGGGGTTCAGAAAGTCACTGCCCCGTGTGGGGTTCAGAAAGTCACTGCCCCGTGTGGGGTTCAGAAAGTCACTGCCCCGGGTGGGGTTCAGAAAGTCACTGCCCCGTGTGGGGTTCAGAAAGTCACTGCCCCGTGTGGGGTTCAGAAAGTCACTGCCCCGGGTGGGGTTCAGAAAGTCACTGCCCCGGGTGGGGTTCAGAGAGTCTCAGCCTCAAGTAAGGGCAATAGTGACCAGGTCCTAGCAAAGCACTTCAGTCAGTCAGATGGGAAGGAAACAGATCCTGACTCTGATATCTCAACATCCATAATCTTTGATGGGGACTTAGCCCAATTTCTGGCGCTTTACAAACACTATTACATTATTATGTTGTCTAGACCATTTCTGGGCATCACTCCAGAGAACCTTGTGCTCTATCTTATTTATTCTTTTAAAGGAGAGCCTTTTGAGTGGGCGACTAGCCTAATGAAAGCTGAAGATCCCATTCTTCAGGATCCCCCAGCATTCAGTAATGCAATTATTAAAAGATATGGTTCCAAAGAAATTGGTTCAGGTTCCTCTAAGTCACCCGTCTTGTCTGCTGAGATTCCACCAAATACTGTAAACTCGGCACAAGAGTCCCAGCCCGTTGTTTTGACTGCAGGATGTGCTTTTCTGACTTCTTCTTCTTCTAATAATAGTACTTTGCCAGAAAGTTCAGCTCCCAAGGGTAAGAAACCTGTCTCTGATTTGAACGCAGCCTTGTTGGGTGGTACCATCAGTTCAGACAATGTTTGGGGAATTACCTTGGTCAGACCTAAAGAGCTTTGTAAAAAGAAGAAGAAGAAAAAGAAATAATTTTTGACTCTTGCCTTGATAAAAAAAAAAAAAAAAGATTTTTTTTTCCTTATCTTGTGTCCAGTGGCCACCGTCAGGGGGAGGGCACTGTTACAAGCTGTGGTTGCAGCTTGTTTCTGTTTTCGTGTCTGTTTGACCAATGTGTCAGGTTTTTTTTTGTATCCCTTGTTCTGGATAGTCTGAATTTTGGGGTCTTTTGACCCCTCCTCAAGAGGGGGGTAATGTTATGAGCCACGGCTGTGGCTCATTCCTGTTTTGCATTTTGGTTCTGTATTTTATGTTATACTTCTGTTTATGTTCCCCGTGGGTATCATGGGGTGCTCGGAGCTCACCCTTAAGGAGGGGATACTGTTATGAACCACAGGTAGTGGTTCATTTCTATTTTATGTTTATTAAGTTGTCTTGCATGCCAGGATTTCCTGTTGCTCTGTTTTAGTATGCTCTTGTCTGCTGCCGCTGGTTAGTCTGTGTAATTGCAGCTTGTTCCATGTGTTCAGCCTCACCTGGCTGCTAATTGCATCTTGTCAGCTGGAATCATGCAATAGGCCAGCTGCTCTGGATTATTAATTAGGCCTCTCTGTTATATGCTGGCTGATTGCAGTTCACAGACGCTGGTGATATTTCTGGGTTTTCAGTCTGCTTGAGTTCTGAGCTTGGTTCCTGCTAGTTCCTGAGCTTCCTGTTTGCCTGTGTCTGCTGCAGAGAGTTCCCAGTCCCGGTCTATTCAGTTGTTCCTGTCCTCAGAGATCCTGTACTCGGAAGTTTACCATCTGTTCCTGGAGTCTGACCGAGCACCTTTAACATCTGGTGGTGTTCGTGAGTCGCGGCGCAGCCGTGTGTTGCGGCTTGTCCGCTTACTGTTTATTATTTTGTTTAATTGTGTTCTGGAGCTTTTGCGGAGGATTCCGCTTCCACAGATCCACTCTGGTGTCCAGCGGTGCCGGATAGGAGTGTAGGATCAGTGGATCTTTGGTTGTCCTTTTCCCTGGCGGCTAGTCCGCACATACCTTTAGATTTAAGTTAGTTAGCTTGTAACCCCTGGCCTGGTTGCTTAGTCAGAGGGCCCCTTGTTATCACCCTGTCTCGGATTTCCCCTTGTCTCCCATTAAGACCTGCGGGGGCATCGGGGTTGGGCAGACATAATCCGCCCTTCGAACGCGGCTGCCATGGGCTCAAGCAACCATAGTCTCGCAGGGGATTTCTGATAACACGGGCGAGACAACGGAGTTAGGGCGCCAGGGGTTACTAGGCTCTCCAGCTCCCACTACCAGCATATTGTTCCTGTACTCAGATCCCTGCCATAAGATCTTCTCCGGTCTGGAGTACAGGAATCATAACACTTACTCCTCAGATCACTCACCTCCTGATTGTTGCATCTGATTACATAGCACAGAACTACCTTACTTGGACATTTCATAAACCATCCATTTCACCTACAAATGCCTGTATCTGTATTATTGTAATTTTGTTTTTTAAGCACAGCTGCACCAATGCAATTTTACCTGCAAACACTTAAAACATCTAACATAATTACCATTGCTTCTTAAACCTCTCACAATCCTTTCATTTCTTACACTCCAAATACATTTCTGCACCCACTTTATCTACGCTTTTGACTCATTTCATACTAAATCTACACCCCTTGAGCCTACACTGCTTTTCTCACCTGCATTTCTGCAATTCTTCTGCTCGGATTGCCTTACAGTCTCCTCTCCTACTTCCACTACTTCAACCTATTTACCTACTTAACACTATGTCAAGGTTTTCTTATACTCCCCACATCACTCAGTGTCTACCTAATAATGTATCTTTATCCTTCCCCACTAGTCTCCTCCACCTCCTCCTCTCTCCCTTCCTCTGTCTCCCCTCCATCCCTCTGTTTCCTTCCCCCACCTTTCCTGTTACCCCACTTTCATTCACCTCTGCCCCATGGTCCTGCTACCCCACAACTCAGCCCTGCTCCCTCTCTCCCTTCCCTGTCACCTCCCCACACCCCCATCCACATCACACTGACCTCCCTCCCTGCACACCTCCTGCAGTTTCCCCTCCTAGCTCAGGCACCCGTACCATCACTACTCTCTCATCATCCCTGCCCTCAAAGTTAATCCCACCTCATCGCTACAGCAACCCTGAAAATCTAATTCACATCTCTCCCACAAACTCATACCCCCTATCCTGTGCCCTCTGGAATGCCAGATCTGTTTGTAACAAACTGGTCCCCACTCATGACCTTTTCATTTCCAACTCCCTACACCTACTAGCCATTACTGAAACTTGGATTACGCCCTCTGACACTACTTCTGCTGCTGCTCTCTCTGCTGGGGGCCTTACATTCACACACACACCCCGACCTGGGGGTCGCCATGGGGGTGGTGTTGGGGTCCTTTTACCTTCTAGTTACTCCTACCAACTCATACCACCAGAACCATCCCTTATATTCTCTACATTTGAGGTCCACGCCATATGCCTCTTCCAACCAGTCCATCTTAGAGTAGCTGTCATTTACCGCCCCCCTGGCACTGCTTCCAAATTCATCGACAACTTTGCTTCCTGGCTTCCTCACTTCCTCTCTTCTGACATTCCCACCATTATCCTAGGCGATTTCAACATCCCTATTGACATCCCCACACAATCCCCTGCCTCTAAACTCCTTAACCTCACCTCTTCACTTGGTCTCTCCCAGTGGACCTCCTCACCCTCCCATGTGAATGGGAGCTCACTGGATCTGGTCTTCACTCACCGCTGTGATATTTCTGATTTTTCCAACTCCCCATTTCCCCTCTCTGACCACCACCTGCTCTCCTTCAACCTATCTCTCTCGACTTCCCCATCTCTACCTCCTAAGGCTACCATCACTAAGCGTAACATTGAAGCTATTGACACCACATTCCTTTCCTCCCTGTTTGACTCACTTCTCTCTCCTATTCTCTCTCTCTCATGCCCTGAACAAGCCACTTCCACATACAATGCTTCCCTTACTTCTGCTCTTGACTCTGTTGCTCCACCAACCACTATTCACCCTTGCAAATTAACACCTCAACCCTGGCACACCAAATGCACCAGATATCTGCAAAAATGCTCATGTACTGCTGAGCGACACTGGAGGAAATCACGCTCTAAGGCAGACTTCCTCCATTTCAAACTTATGCTCTCATCCTTCAGTGCTGCCCTTTCTCTTGCTAAACAGTCATACTTCAAGAACCTCATCTCCTCCCAGTCTTCCAACCCCCGGCGCCTCTTTGCCACTCTCAACTCACTCCTCTGCCCACCTCCACCTCGTCTCCCTTCCTCACTCTCTGCTCTTGACTTTGCCACTTACTTCACATCCAAAATTGACTCCATACGTCAGGACATCACATCACACCAGACTATCAGTAACCAGCCTTCTCCCATCCCTTACCAACCCTCCCCATCCCTCGTACCAACTCTGTCATCTTTCTCCCATGCATCTGGAGAGGAAGTCATGGCCCTCATTCGTTCCTGTCCCCTCACCACCTCCCCACTTGACCCTATCCCCTCCCGCCTCCTTTGCCACCTCTCTTCTTCTGCTTGTTCCCATCTTTCCCACCTTCTCAATCTCTCCCTCTCATCAGGCACTGTCCCCTCTGCCTTCAAGCACGCTCTCATCTCTCCTATTCTTAAAAAACCTACCCTTGATCCAAACACTCTCTCCAACTACCGACCCATCTCTCTCCTCCCTTTTGCCTCCAAACTCCTTGAGCGTATTGTCTACAACCGCCTTACTTCCTTTCTTTCCTCACACTCACTGCTTGACCCATTCCAGTCTGGCTTCCGTCCTCTCCACTCCACTGAAACTGCCCTTACAAAAGTATGCAATGACCTCCATGCTGCTAAATCTAAGGGACACTACTCTCTACTTATTCTACTTGATCTCTCTGCTGCTTTTGACACTGTGGACCATCCTCTCCTACTGCAAATCCTTCACTCCATTGGTCTGCGTAACACTGCCCTCTCTTGGTTGTCGTCCTACCTTTCTGACCGTTCATTCTCTGTCTCCTCTCATGACTCCACCTCCCCCTCACTTCCACTAACTGTAGGGGTACCCCAAGGTTCTGTCCTTGGTCCTCTTCTCTTCTCTCTCTATACGTCCTCACTAGGTAAGCTCATTAGTTCTTTTGGTTTCCAATATCATCTCTATGCTGATGACACTCAAATCTATCTTTCCTCTCCAGACCTCTCCCCTACTCTCCTCACTCGTATCTCCAACTGTCTCTCTGCTATCTCTTCCTGGATGTCCCAGCGCTTTCTTAAACTTAACATGTCTAAGACCGAGCTGATCATCTTCCCTCCCTCCCGCATAATCTCACCTCCTACAATCGCACTACTATCTCCTCTACCCCCCAAGCGCGCTGTCTTGGAGTAATCCTTGACTTCTCCCTCTCCTTCAAACCACACATTCAGCACCTCTCACAAACCTGCCGTTTTCATCTAAAAAATATTTCCAGGATCAGACCCTTTCTGACCCAGGATGCTACTAAGACTCTTATCCACTCACTAGTCATCTCCAGACTGGACTGCTGTAATCTCTTCCTGACTGGCATTCCTGACAAATACCTCTCTCCACTCCAATCTATCCTCAATGCTGCTGCCCGGCTCATTTTCCTCACCAAACGCACTACGTCCACCTCTCCTCTCTTACTAGTCCTTCACTGGCTCCCCTTCCCTTTCAGAATCCATTTCAAGCTTCTCACACTTGCTTACAAAGCCCTCACCCACTCCTCTCCCATCTACATCTCTGATCTTATCTCGCTTTACACTCCCACCCGTCCTCTTCGCTCTGCTAATGCACACCGACTCTCCTGCCTACGGATTACTTCCTCCCACTCCTACCTCCAAGATTTTTCATGTGCTGCACCACTTCTCTGGAATTCCCTACCACTCCCCCTCAGACTCTCCACCTCTCTACAAAACTTCAAACGGGCTCTCAAGACCCACTTCTTCACCAAACCCAGCCAAATCTCATCCTAAACCTCTGTTCCATGCTCTCTATGTACCCCATCTGTCTCACCCCTGTCTGTCTACCCCTCCCTTTTAGAATGTAAGCTCTCACGAGCAGGGCCCTCTTCCCTCATGTGCTTACTCTTTTCTTACTTTAATAATCTTCAGCTGCACCAAATCCAGCAGTCTTCTGCCACCTGATACTTATTCCAGTGTCATCTGCTGATGTAGCTATGTTTATTTACCCTGTACTTGTCCTATATTGTCGTCAACTGTAAGTTGCTGTTTTCCTGTTTGATTATTTGTTTATGTACTCTGTAATTGGGCACTGCGGAACCCTTGTGGCGCCATATAAATAAAGGATAATAATAATAAATAATATAATATATAGCAGTACGGTACAGTAGGCCACTGCTCTACCTACCTCTGTGTCGTCAAGTATACTATCCATCCATACCTGTGGTGCATTTTAGAAAAAAACATGTCTCGGCAGAGCAATCTATAAATCCATCATTTTTCAGACAGCAACAGTGGGTATTGTAATAGTCACCCAATCCATCACTTTTATAGGGTTACATGCACCCACATGCTACAGCCTGTCTCAATAATTTTACTGTCACGCTGTGTGTGTTTGTGTTTTTATTTGGGTATTTTTTGTTGTTGTAGAACTACAGGTACCAGCAAGCCCGTTATTTCCCCGCCTGCTGGTACTTGAGGTTCTCCAAGTACCAGCAAGCGGGGGAGGCTTGCTGGGCCTTGTAGTACCACAACGAAAAAACAAGATTCTTTTTTTACACACATGGCTATCAGCCCGGCACCCACCACACAGGGGTGCTGGGGACAGCCTCGGGCTTCACCCCTGGCCCTTGGGTGCCTCGAGGGGAGGAACCTCTTGATTTAAGGGGTCCCCACTCCTCCAGGGAACCCCGGCCAGGGGTGACTAGTTGGAGGGGTAATGCCAGGGCCGCAGGGACCTACATAAAAGTGTCCCCCGGCTGTGGCATTATCTCTCTGGCTAGTGGAGCCCGGTGCTGGTTTTAAAAATATGGGGGACCCCTACATCTATTGTCCCACGTATTTTTGGAACCTGGACCGGTCTAAGAGCCCGGTGCTAGTTGTCTAAATACGGGGAACCCCTGTCCAATTTTTCCCCCAGTATTTAAATAACCAGGACCGGCTCAAAGAGCCCGAGGCTGGTTATACTAAGGAGGGGGGACCTCACGCATTTTTTTTAACCCATTCAGACCCTTCTCCTTTAAGTTAATGGAAGCCCTGGACAACAAAATTGCATTCATGTCCTCCTCCCTCACCCTTCCCAGTCCCAAACACTCATTTTTTTTTTCTTTAAAAATTTATAATATATAACGAGAACAATGAGCAGGCAGGCAGCGGGCATTGGCGGCATCGGACTGAGATAGAAATTAGTGGTGGAGGGCTGGGTCAGTTGATTGTGGGCGAGTTTGTAAGCCATTGGCGGTGGCAGCGGGTATCGGCTCAGAGGCAGTAGCGGGCATTGGCTAAGGGTCATCGGCAGGATTCGGCGGACATTATGGCTGTAGTGCCTCACTAGCCACTGACCTCACCGCACGCCACTGTGGGACAGATGTAACATGCAGAGAGAGGTAGATTTGGGAGGGGGAATGTCCTAGCATAACTGTTAATTGCAGTGTAATACTGTAATTCAGCTGTGCAGCATTTGTGGCTAAATGTCAAAGAAGCCAGTATTTACCCTGCATGCAAAACAATAAATGTATTTGAACATACCTCCCAACTATCCCAATTTTTGCAGGACAGTCACTTTTTTGGGGAATGTCCAGCTAACCCAAACAACCCCCCCCCCCTTCCCATGGGGAAGGGGGGGGGGGTGGAAGGCTCCCTGTAGTTTGTTGCTCTGCAAATATGCACATTGTGGGTAATTCAGACCTGATCGCTAGGGTGTGTTTTTTGCATCCCTGTAATCAGGTAGTTGCCGCCTACAGCGGAAGGGAAAATTTGCTGTCCAGGTGTGTGATCACATGTGCACAAGAGCTGCACAGCTCAGCACTTACTCAGCCATTGAGGTGACGTCACAAATCCTCCCACAAAACGCCGGGTCCCTCCAGTGTTTTTCCGGACACTCCCTAGAAACATTCAGTTGCCACCCACACAAACACCCTCTTCTTGTCAATCTTCTTGTGATCTCCGGACCGTCGCACTTACGCATTGTGGTGCATACGCATGTGCAGTGCAGACCAGATTGCCCGCTGGGTGAAAATAAATTGAAGCGATCTGGTCTGAATAAGCCTCAATGTCTATTCACGGGAGACAGAGGGGCTGGGGCATGGCCAGCAGCTCACAGAGCACCTATAATGACAAAAATGGGAGACATGGCTCATGATCGCGATATACCTGCGAAGGTACGCCCTCTACTGATTGACAGGCAGAGGCATTCGCATTTTCTGCGGGGCACCCGGAGAAAATGTAGGCACACGCACAGGATGGACCCTGCGTATATGCCCCCATCCTCTTCATAGTTTTTGCGGTTGGAACGCGTATTACGATCCAAACTGAATTAGGCCCTATGTCTTATATACACGAGCAGTGTGAAAACATCAATCGATGGGGGTAATTCCAAGATGATCGCAGCAGGAATTTTGTTAGCAGTTGGGCAAAACCATGTGTACTGCAGGGGAGGCAGATATAACATGTGCAGAAAGAGTTAGATTTGGGTGAGTTATTTTGTTTCTGTGCAGGGTAAATACTGACTGCTTTATTTTTACACTGCAAATTAGATTGCAGATTGAACACACCACACCCAAATCTAACTCTCTCTGCACATGTTAAATCTGCCTTCCCTGCAGTGCACATAGGTGGTCATTCCGAGTTGTTTGCTCGGTAATTTTCTTCGCATCGCAGCGATTTTCCGCTTAATGCGCATGCGCAATGTTCACACTGCGACTGCGCCAAGTAAATTTGCTATGCAGTTAGGAATATTACTCACGGTTTTTTCATCGTTCTGGTGATCGTAATGTGATTGACAGGAAGTGGGTGTTTCTGGGCGGAAACAGGCCGCTTTAGGGGCGTGTGGGAAAAAATGCTACCGTTTCTGGGAAAAACGCGGGAGTGGCTGGAGAAACGGAGGAGTGTCTGGGCGAACGCTGGGTGTGTTTGTGACGTCAAACCAGGAACGACAAGCACTGAACTGATCGCACTGGCAGAGTAAGTCTCGAGCTACTCAGAAACTGCACAGAGATGTCTTATCGCAATATTGCAAATCTTTCGTTCGCAATTTTAAGATGCTAAGATTCACTCCCAGTAGGCGGCAGCTTAGCGTGTGCAATGCTGCTAAAAGCAGCTTGCGAGCGAACAACTCGGAATGAGGGCCATGGGGGGTAATTCTGAGTTGATCGCAGCAGGATTTTTGTTAGCAGTTGGGCAAAACCATGTGCACTGCATTTACGAACAGATGATTTTTTTATATAAATTTTAAAATGTTAGTAAATGTGTGTGTTTTTTTCAACCTGGAAGCCCAACATCGATTAAGATCGATCTTAAATAGACCCCTGGGTTTTAAGGATAACCATGGTTGAGTCCAATGGTTAATTCACATTGACCGAAGTTCTAATTAAGTCACCTGTGCTCAAGCATGATATCCTTAAAATCTGGATTGCAATGACAGCATTTTGGAACTATGCCTAAGGGTTTAATTTTTACATTTATCCACTGACAATAAATCTACCTACAATATCCCTGTAACTGTTATGATTACAGTATTTCACTAAATAATTTAATTTGCTGAACCTTCTGTAAAAAGAAATATTAAGCTGCTGTAATTCCCAGATGCAGCAAATTTGTTAGCTAGTGGGCAAAATCATGTGCACTGCAGGGATGGGGGGGGGGGGGGGGGCAGATATAACATTTGCAGAGAGATTTAGGTGGGTTATATTGTTTGTGTGCAGGGTAAATACTGGCTGTTTTGTTTTTACACTGCAATTTAGATTTCAGTTTGAACACACCGCACCAAAATCTAACTCTCTTTGCACATATTATACACCCCCCCCCCTGCAGTGTACATGGTTTTAGCTAATAAATTTGCTGCTGTGATCAGATCTGAGTTAAGCCCTATGTATTTGGCACTGGCAAAGGGTTAGAGGCCTTGCTGTAGAGCTCACACCTTTCTTATCATGCATTGTAATATTTCCTATGTCCTGATGTTGTGCTCTCTGCTCCATCCAAGTAAACAGCAATGTAGCATGGCTATCAAAGAGCGTGAAGATTGCAGATTTCCTGGGATTAATGCTAAGGAATGCTATTCCAGAGGCTGCTGCTTTAATTCAAGTGTCACTGGGGTTAAATGGTGTTTTTACCTTAAAAACACAGGTAGAGTATATAGTACAGTGGTAAAGTGGGAGCATGTAGTGCTATTGATTACAGATTTGATGGAGCTTAAACATGGATAAGGTCCATGGCTCTAAGAGTTTATCTTGTGTATCCTTTATTCTTAGTCATGGTCAGATAAGATTAGAAAATACCATTTAAGTGGAAATTTCCTGTTAGCTGTTTTTCAGTTTGCTCAACTGTCTGATTAACTGGTCCTAAAAAAGGACCAAAGGAGCTAAATTGCCCTGTGATCTAGCTAAATTGCCCCAGTTAAAAAAAAAAAAAAAACTAAGCTGCTGTAATTCCTGGATGTTTCCTTACTGCATCAACAGGAAGTGACAAGAAACAATGTAATGTGGAACCGTACAGCAGAAGGGATTGCGGCTACCCCACAATAAGTGCAGCGGAATGTAAGAAGAGGAATTGTTGCTTTGACTGCAGCATTCCCGGGGTTAACTGGTGTTTCTTCAAGTCACAAGGTATGGAGCTGCTGTATAGTTACTCGCAAGTCAGTAGTTGTATGATGCTCACACCTGTTAAGCTGGATACACACAGAATGCCCTACACAGGGGGTGAAATGAGCGCCCCCCCACCCCCCGTACGCTCAGCACACATCACGCTGTGCTGAGCGGGGGGAGAGATGTGTGCTGAGCAGTTCGCTCAGCACACATCTCTCCCCAAAATCGGGCCGTGAATACGGACCTTTAAACTGGATCCACACTTAGATTATCTGTCCAATTTTTTTTTCTAGTTGAAACAAAATTATGCTAATATGTGGCAGCAAATGACAATTGACCATTTGCTCACAAACACTGGAAAACATCCAAAAATGGTCATTTAGATAAATTGGTTAAATCCATTTCATTTAGCTAATTTATCCAAACTACCTTTATTGTATCTTTGTGGGTGAATGATGTGTGGGTCAGTGTTGAGGGTGGTGGAGGAGATGGGTAATAGGCACAGCAGGGTGTGGACAGTCAAATAGTGTGCTTAGAGGTTCAGAGTCATTGTATGAGACTCTGGCAACAGTGACTTGATGAGTCTGGTGTCCATAGGGTGGGACGCATTAACCTTTTTATGCTATTGAAATAGTTCTCCTCCTGACCGACGCAGTTCCTTGCTCCGAGGTTGGTGTATTGTCCTGTTGCAGCGCCTCTCCACTGTGGTCACAGTGAGCTGTGTGGTGTTGCTGGCGCATGCCAATCTCCCCCAAACCTCCCTCTTGCATTTCAGACCTACGTACGCATGATGGGATCTTGTATGATATGCGCGTGTGCTGTAGAGCTGAAAGTAGGGGTGAGGAGGCAGATCGTGAGATGGGGAAACTTTGTGGACTGTTAGCAAAGGGGAGCACTGGGCAATCTGAGTTGCAAAGAGGGCAGCAGAAGAGGTTATTGCATGTGCACTGGTGACAGGTCCATCCTTGGTGGCCAGCCTCAGTGGTAAAGGGGTACATGAGCTAGTGTTCCTTGGCCAGCCATGTACCATGGCCACCTCCCTACCTCCTATATATTCTCCCTGATCTGTCACTTTGTTACGGTCTGCTGCTGGCACTGGTGTATCGTCCTGCAGTTGCAGTCTCCGCCCATTGCTGTGACTTCCCCCAGAGTTAGCCACACAGAGTGACAGATCTGGGAAAATATATAGGAGATCATTACTTTCACTTGCAGCCTACCTTATTTTTTGCAGCCTAGCATGCTCCTGACCCCTTCTCTCACTAATACTTATACAACATTCATGAACTCATCTTAAGGTTTCTTTATTATTCAGTCACACTGTCTTGGATCCAAACCATTTCCTGTGGCATTGCAGTCAAACAATTAAGCTATTTACCCTTGCATAGAAAGGTATAATCTAAGCTAGAGAATTCTATTTGGAGCTCACCTTGTACTTTGTGAAGAAATAATCAGCTTTGTGGCTGAGCAGATATATGGAGTGTGTGGCTGCACAATGCATTGATCTGCTGAGTTGCAATGCTAATAATTTTTTTTTTTTGCAAAGTACCAATAGCTTCATTGTGAAGGTGGAAAGAAGGGTGTTACGGCATGGAATGTACAAACTGCGAGACCCTGCTGGTAGCGCCTTTGTCTATTTAGTAGGAAGGGCACGTAACAGCCGGGGGGCAATGGAGGAAGCCCCTTCAGGGCTGGAGCCCGGCGGCAACTGACTCCGTTGTCTCTGGCAGTTCCGCCCCTGGACTAGAGGAATGGTCAAGAACATGGCAACATTTAATGCCAAAAAATGCAAAATCATACACGTCTCAAAAATGCAAAGGCTAACTATAATATTAAGGGCATTATAATGGCAAGAGGAAAGCTATCTAAGTATTACTATTTCAGGTAAGCAATGTAACAAAGCAATAGGAAAGGCAAGTCAGATGCTTGTTTGCATAGGTTAAAGAACCAGTAGCAGAAAAAAGTAATACAGGTTGAGTATCCCATATCCAAATATTCCGAAATACGGAATATTCCGAAATACGGACTTTTTTGAGTGAGACTGAGATAGTGAAACCTTTGTGTTTTGATGGCTCAGTGTACACAAACTTTGTTTAATACTCAAAGTTATTAAAAATATTGTATTAAATGAACTTCAGACTGTGTGTATAAGGTGTATATGAAACATAAATGAATTCTGTGAATGTACACACACTTTGTTTAATGCACAAAGTTATAAAAAATATTGGCTAAAATGACCTTCAGGCTGTGTGTATAAGGTGTGAAACATAAATGCCTTCTGTGCTTAGATTTAGGTCCCATCACCATAATATCTCGTTATGGTATGCAATTATTCCAAAATACAGAAAAATCCGATATCCAAAATTCCTCTGGTCCCAAGCATTTTGGATAAGGGATACTCAACCTGTAATGCCACTGTATAGGTCCTTGGTACAGCCACATTTAGAATCCTGTGTTCAGTTCCAGAAGCCATATCTCCAGAAAGCTGTAAATACATTAGGGCAACTAAAATTGTGCATGGCCTACATCACAAAACTTACCTGGAAATACTAAAAAATGTTGATGTGTATAGTTTGGAGAAGGGAAGAGGGAACATACAGTAATAGAAACATTTAAATATATAGGGAGGAATGTAATAGGGTGTGAGAATCAGAAAGTGAGAGATTTTGTGTTTTTTCCTGTTGTTTTTTTTGTTTTTGTTTGATTGTTTGTTTTTAAAGTGGCAATCCTTTACATGGCAAAACCAGGTTGATATTTGCCATGTAAAGGATTGCCACCGTGGGCATGTGTAGAAGGGGCACTGCTACTGTTGGCATTATGTGTGTAAGCTGCACTGATATGGTGGTTATGTGTATAAAGGGCACTGCGACTGTGGGTATTATTATTATTATTATTATTATTACATGCGGTGTAATGACAATAAGATAGTGCTACTGTGTGGCGTATTTTGATTTGGGGTGCTATTGTGTGGCCATGCCCCTTCCTTGTGATACCACACCTTCTTTTTTTAAGGAGCGCACTGTCCCTTTATTAAGTATTGGAGAGAGGGCCCAAATTAATAGTTTGCAGGGAGGCGCCAAACACCCTAGCACTGGCCCTTTGGTAGGGGACAGGATTTGCTTCTGCTTGTGCACATATGTTATGATTGCCAGCCAACAGCACTGGTTTTGCCTATAACACTAACTATAAATATTTTGAATTGGTCCTGGACCACCAATCCAAGGCACCCCTGCAAGTGTCCTGAGGCACCCCAGGGTGCAGTTTGAGAACCACTGGTCTAGTGAGTACCCAGGATAATTATTGTAGCTGGTCTGCGGGTAACAGCTCTCAGATCCACTTCTAGAAAAAATGCAGCAATGTAATTTGAGTGACAAACTGCAGAGATGAACCCTTTCTGTGACTGCTGCACAGGGATCACACAAACTCTATTCATAGGGCTGACTTCACTTAGGGGAGATGTTCTCACCCCGCAAAGAAGTGCGAGTATATACCGCACTTACGGTACCATTGGATTTACAGATATTTTCTTGCAATACACTATGGGGGTCATTCTGAGTTGATTGCTCGCTAGCAGTTTCTCTAACGTCCTAGTGGATGCTGGGGACTCCGTCAGGACCATGGGGATTAGCGGCTCCGCAGGAGACAGGGCACAAAAGCAAGCTTTTAGGATCACATGGTGTGTACTGGCTCCTCCCCCTATGACCCTCCTCCAAGCCTCAGTTAGGTTTTTGTGCCCGTCCGAGCAGGGTGCAATCTAGGTGGCTCTCTAAAAGAGTTGCTTAGAAAAAGTTTTTAGGTTCTTTATTTTCAGTGAGTCCTGCTGGCAACAGGCTCACTGCATCGAGGGACTTAGGGGAGAGAAGTGAACTCACCTGCGTGCAGGATGGATTGGCTTCTTAGGCTACTGGACACCATTAGCTCCAGAGGGAGTCGGAACACAGGTCTCGCCCTGGGGTTCGTCCCGGAGCCGCGCCGCCGACCCCCCTTGCAGATGCTGAAGATTGAAGAGGTCCGGAACCAGGCGGCAGAAGACTTTCAGTCTTCATCAGGTAGCGCACAGCACTGCAGCTGTGCGCCATTGTTGTCAGCACACTTCACACAGCGGTCATGGAGGGTGCAGGGCGCGGGGGGGGGGGCGCCCTGGGCAGCAATGTATAATACCTGTATGGCGAAAAATACATCACATATAGCCCTTGAGGCTATATGGATGTATTTAACCCCTGCCAGATATCACAAACTCCGGAGAAGAAGCCAGCCGAAAAGGGGGCGGGGCCTATTCTCCTCAGCACACAGCGCCATTTTCCCTCACAGAAATGCTGGTGGGAAGGCTCCCATGCTCTCCCCTGCACTGCACTACAGAAACAGGGTTAAAACAGAGAGGGGGGGCACTGATTTGGCGATATGAATATATATTAAATGCTATAAGGGAGGAACACTTATATAAAGGTTGTCCCTGTATAATTATAGCATTTTGGTGTGTGCTGGCAAACTCTCCCTCTGTCTCCCCAAAGGGCTAGTGGGTCCTGTCCTCTATCAGAGCATTCCCTATGTGTGTGCTGTATGTCGGTACGTGTGTGTCGACATGTATGAGGAAAATGTTGGTGAGGAGGCGGAGCAAATTGCCTGTAATGGTGATGTCACTCTCTAGGGAGTCGACACCGGAATGGATGGCTTATTTATGGAATTACGTGATAATGTCAACACGCTGCAAGCCGGTTGACGACATGAGACGGCCGGCGATCAAATTAGTACCTGTCCAGGCGTCTCAAACACCGTCAGGGGCTGTAAAACGCCCATTTACCTCAGTCGGTCGACACAGACCCAGACACGGACACTGATTTCAGTGTCGACGGTGAAGAAACAAACGTATTTTCCTTTAGGGCCACACGTTAAGGGCAATGAAGGAGGTGTTACATATTTCTGATACTACAAGTACCACAAAAAAGGGTATTATGTGGGATGTGAAAAAACTACCTGTAGTTTTTCCTGAATCAGATAAATTAAATGAAGTGTGTGATGATGCGTGGGTTTCCCCCGATAGAAAATTATTGGCGGTATACCCTTTCCCGCCATAAGTTAGGGCGCGTTGGGAAACACCCCTTAGGGTGGATAAGGCGCTCATCCGATTCCATGTACTGCACTGATCAAAATGTACAGTACTCTTATTCAGGACTTATAAAACTGAAAATAACTGTTCATACACATCAATAACATTACTACTGTATAATATTCTACATTAGTTTATGCAATAATCAGACAAAGGCAATTTTATAATTTTTTTTAATAATGCACCAATTTAAAATTTTAAACAGAAAATACAGTACAGAACTACATATTTGTGGCTTGACCATTTCTTTCGACTACAACAGGTAATACTTTATACAGGTGATTTATATAATTATTACAATGTTCAGGTGTGAGTACTTCTAGCCAAAATTTCTTTATCCCATCCACCAGTTGCTGTTTTGTTGTTGGCTTTGCAACACTCCTAACGTACCTCTTCAATTGAGCCCACACTAATTCGATTGGGTTCATGTCTGGTGATCTATATAAAAATAAAAAAAAAGCGTATAGAAAAAATTAATTACATTACAGTAAATAGAGAAAATTAAACATACAATATTGTACTGTTTATTAAACAAATTTTTTTTTACAGTACTAGAGTGCTATCCAAAATTTTACTTGTACACTGTTGAAAGAATACTCACTCTGGTGGTGTGCGTTCCCAATTCATACCTTTCTCTTCCATAAATTTGGCTGAGGCGGAGTGTTTAGGATCATTGTCTTGGAATATCCTTTGGTGAGTTGGGTAATATTTATTCACAAATGGCACCATACATTCCTCTACTATTGTTTCTTGGAAAAATTTCTTATCCATGATTCCTACAGAAATCAAAAAATGTTGTTCATTAATAAGCAACTCCTTTTATTGTGCAGTTACACGTACTCTACAGTACAGCATGTATTTTTACAGAACACAGGCACAGAATAAAGTATAGTACTGTACCTTCGAAAAATAATAGGGGACCAGCTCCTAATCGTGATATGCCTCCCCATACATGGACTTTCAATGGATGCTTTGGGCGTGGTTTTAAAGAGATATGGTTACGTTTCCTGAATAACATTCTGGAGAACCGCTCAAGGGCAACAGACGATTCATCTGTGAAAATGACATCATCAAATGTTTCACCACTCTCAATCCATCGCCGTGCCTGTTCCACTCTCTTTTCTTTATTCACATCTCTTATCATTGGAGATATCCTGTGAAGAGCCAAAAATAATGAAATCAGATACAGTTATGAAATTACAGATTTACAGATTACTGTATATACAGTAGACTGTATGTGCAGTATACTGTATTATATACCTACTGTATACATTAAACTGTACATACAGTACATTAAGGTACATACAGAGTAATATATATATACATACTGTACATACACACACACACACACACACACACACACACACACACACACACACACAGTATACAGTATGTAATCATCACAATAAGCCGGCAATGCTTCATTGCTGTCTCTGAGTGCCTATACAGTAGGTATCTCTTTTGGGATAGAATATATACAGTATATACACACACACATACTGTATATAGTATAAAGTACACACTCTGTATAATGATTTATGGCATTATTATATCACGTATCAAGGGATTATTAACAGTGCATTTACTGTATGGTTTATACTGCTTTCAGTATTTTACCTTGTTGCGCCAAAGGTCCATCCCATTTTCCGTCGCATCCTTCTGATGCTGGTGGCCGATATGTCCAGGTCATACTTGGAATGGAGAATTCGTTTTATTTGCAGAGCAGTACGCTCATCATCCTCACGAGTTAGTTCCTCCACAATTTGTTGCACTCTCCTACAGTACAATACAGTATGAAAAATATGAATTCATGAACAGCACAATCACAGTTACAATTGATGAAGTTTTTATTTTATTTCAAAAAAATTGTTTATGGTATAAAGCAAGTCATTTAAACATTACAGTAGTGTACGTACCATGTGCATTTTGTAGGAAATACAAATCTGGGCGTTGTTCTCTCGAATGCATGATAGCGCACCGTTTCTAAAGTGACTATAATGCCACTTTCCTTGAGCCATGCATGGATCGCTTTGATGGTTTTATTTTCTTTTTTCATGTTGGCGATTATCTTGCTCATCGTTTTGTTGATAGTTACTGGCATGTTGTCCAACTATAATTCCTGTATGGAGAAAAAACATTTGTGAATACTGTAGTCTAAAATTTACACATCTGAAAATGCATAAGAGTTTTATGATAGAAGTTAATACTGTACATGTTTACTATCCAGTACCTGATGTTCAAATTTAAGTATTGTATACTGTACAGTACTGAAAATACCACTTCAGTGTTATGGACTGCAATTAGTTTCCTGTATGAAACAGATACAGTACAGTAAATAACCCTCCTTGGAAGTGCATGGGCCCTGTGAGACTTACAGTAGTGTACAGCATAAGGGTCGACTGACATGATGTACAAGCATTACATACAGTACATGTCAGTACTGTATGTAAATTCTTCAATTATTGCCTAACAACAATGCTGCTTACTGTATATTAAATACTGTAGGCCTAGAAATGTGCATCTCAATATAGTAGTTAAAAACACAGGGGCCTATGTGGATAAGCGAGTTCTATGCACACTAAAAATGGCCACCGACCGTGAACCCCCAGCACGTGGCAGCGCTCGGATATGTAGTGAGATACAGTATAGCATACATTTCACAGTCCAGGGGGCAATGCTGAAGGAGCGTCACAATCCCCTAGCTCAATTACACCGGGATAAGCGAGGTCTATGCACATTACGGTATACCAAGCTGGATCGCTTAGCAACCTGACAAAATGGCCGCCGACCGTGAACTCCCAGCAGGTGGCAGCGCTCGGATATGTAGTGAGATACAGTATGACATACATTTCACAGTCCAGGGGGCAATGCTGAAGGAGCGTCACAATCCCCTAGCTCAATTACACTGGGATAAGCGAGGTCTATGCACATTACGGTATACCGAGCTGGATCGCTTAGCAACCTGACAAAATGGCCGCCGACCGTGAACTCCCAGCACGTGGCAGCGCTCGGATATGTAGTGAGATACAGTATGGCATACATTTCACACTCCAGGGGGCAATGCTGAAGGAGCGTCACAATCCCCTAGCTCAATTACACTGGGATAAGCGAGGTCTATGCACATTACGGTATACCGAGCTGGATCGCTTAGCAACCTGACAAAATGGCCGCCGACCGTGAACTCCCAGCACGTGGCAGCGCTCGGATATGTAGTGAGATACAGTATGGCATACATTTCACACTCCAGGGGGCAATGCTGAAGGAGCGTCACAATCCCCTAGCTCAATTACACTGGGATAAGCGAGGTCTATGCACATTACGGTATACCGAGCTGGATCGCTTAGCAACCTGACAAAATGGCCGCCGACCGTGAACTCCCAGCACGTGGCAGCGCTCAAATATGGAGTGAGAGATGGTATACATTTTAAAATACACCGGGATAAGTTGAACAGGCCAGGGAGCAATGCACAGGGACATTCATCATTTACGTATATAAATAATTGTAAACCGTAAATGAAAGAATTACCGGTCAAATACTGTATGACGAAACTGTGTCAATGAGCTGGAACACGTGAGCCTAGCAGAAGTTTTCGAAGGCAGAAACAGAGAGCAAATTATGAGGAGATTTCTGAAAGGTCGGAGAAGATCCACACAGCAAGTCTGCTTACGAGGAAACAGCTTTGCAAAGTGGGTAGCGGGGCGGTGACTGAGACGCTCTTTTATTCACATTCACACAAAAGGAATTCTTACCGCTGTGATTGGTGCCAATATAGGCGCATTCATCCTTACACCAATCACAGAGCATACTGTACTTTTGAATGTGAATAAAAGAGCGTCTCAGTCACCGCCCGCTACCCACTTTGCAAAGCTGTTTCCTCGTAGGCAGACTTGCTGTCTGGATCTTCTCCGACCTTTCAGAAATCTCCTGATAATTTGCTCTCTGTTTCTGCCTTCGAAAACTTCTGCTAGACTCACGTGTTCCAGCTCATTGACACAGTTTCGTCATACAGTATTTGACCGGTAATTCTTTCATTTACGGTTTACAATTATTTATATACGTAAATGATGAATGTCCCTGTGCATTGCTCCCTGGCCTGTACAACTTATCCCGGTGTATTTTAAAATGTATACCATCTCTCACTCCATATTTGAGCGCTGCCACGTGCTGGGAGTTCACGGTCGGCGGCCATTTTGTCAGGTTGCTAAGCGATCCAGCTCGGTATACCGTAATGTGCATAGACCTCGCTTATCCCAGTGTAATTGAGCTAGGGGATTGTGACGCTCCTTCAGCATTGCCCCCTGGAGTGTGAAATGTATGCCATACTGTATCTCACTACATATCCGAGCGCTGCCACGTGCTGGGAGTTCACGGTCGGCGGCCATTTTGTCAGGTTGCTAAGCGATCCAGCTCGGTATACCGTAATGTGCATAGACCTCGCTTATCCCAGTGTAATTGAGCTAGGGGATTGTGACGCTCCTTCAGCATTGCCCCCTGGAGTGTGAAATGTATGCCATACTGTATCTCACTACATATCCGAGCGCTGCCACGTGCTGGGAGTTCACGGTCGGCGGCCATTTTGTCAGGTTGCTAAGCGATCCAGCTCGGTATACCGTAATGTGCATAGACCTCGCCGGTGTAATTGACAGGGCCGTCTTTTCATATGGGCTCAATGGGCTCTTGCCCAAGGGCCCCAGGAGTAAAAGGGACCTAGTCTGATAGCTGAGGGTCCCCTCTTTCCAGGGGTACCAGATTTTTGAAAATCGGCCCTGGGGAACCAGAGATAGCAGGCTTCAAAGCAGTGGTCCCCATCCAAACCTGTTAATTGTTTTTCACAGCCAGATATCTAGGTTTCTTTTTGCCTTAGAGTTTTTCGGAGGGTATACTCCAAAAGCTGTGACTCCCCCCTTTCAGTGGACACTGGCAGCTTGCCTCTACTATGCCCAGAACCAGAGATATCAGCCTTCAAGCAGCTGTTCCCTGCTCCAGCTCCACACTCCTACTGTAATATGCAGTTTTATATTTTTGTCGGTGGATTGCTCTGGCTTCTAAAGTCTGATCCCCAAGTCCCCAGTACGTCCTGACAGGTGTCCCCAGTATCTCCTGACAAGTGTCCCCAGTACCTCCTGACAGGTGGGACTCTAGTTTTTTTTTTCCCCATTAGAGCTAAGAAATCTACAGTATTTCCAGGAACTGGAGATATCTGCAGTAAAGCACGCTGCCCTGACCCCCGGAAAATGATGAATATTAAGCCCACTCCATTATCCACTCCTCCCCTGTGTATTAAACACCCCCTACCACCCTGGAAGTCATGTACCAGGGCCCCTTCATTCAGCACAATGCCCCCTTCTACAGTTTAGTGTTCTCCTTCCTGCCCCATCTGTGCAGTAAAGGAATAATTAGCAGAAATTATTTCTCCAGGTCCTACTGTACATACTGAGCGAAAGATAGAACCCCCCCTATCCCCCGCGGAACATCAAAGCTGCCGCTGATAGCTCCCCCCACCCCTTCCGCTGGTGGGTGGGTAGGGGCCCCAGTGCATTGCTGTGTCCAGGGGCCCACACTGCTGTTAAGATGGCTCTGGTAATTGAGCTAGGGGATTGTGACGCTCCTTCAGCATTGCCCCCTGGACTGTACCATACTGTATCTCACTCCATATCCAAGCGCTGCCACGTGCTGGGAGTTCACGGTCGGCGGCCATTTTGTCAGGTTGCTAAGCGATCCAGCTCGGTATAACGTAATGTACATAGACCTCGCTTATCCCGGTGTACTATGTGCAGTAGTACTGAATGATTGCTATCACTTGTGGTGAAACACCTATCTTATCAAATACAGTAACTACTGTACAGTATAGTTGTTCGCACAGGTGATGGTAATCATACTGTATATTTAAACTGAAGTCCGTAACAGAGCATTCTGTCCCTCCTGCAGAGGTTCATGTTGGGAGGCACAGGGAAAAAAGTATAATACTGTACAGTATTTGCACTTTACTGTTGTGCACTTTATTTGAAAATGTACAGTTGTTTGCTATTTTTAGCATGCTGTGCTTTACATGTTTTCTTATTGTGGTTTTTATATTTTTAGACAAAAGACAAAGAATACAGACTACCAGATTTTACGGGAGTGCCAAAACCCACCCATCAGTGGCACAGAAACTTGCTGCAGTAGTCCCACAAAAGAAGAAGAAAACTGCCAAGGCGGCTCAGAAAGAAAATGTGGTGAAACCACGAAAAAATGCCAAGGCAAAGAATAATAAGTTGGAGCTGATATGTGGTGTGGCAAATGATGTAATTGTTCCATCTCCTGCAGATCACAGTGTTCAGCCAATGAATCTGGAAATACCGGTGCTAGAGGACGTGACAAACACGCTGCATCAGGAAGCTTCTTTTTTGGACCATGTAGCCACCCCTGGACAAGAAGACATGACACATTCACCACGAAGAAGGTTGCATTTCACAGATGTGAACACCAAAGTGCAGGACTGCCAGTGTACCTGTCCTGTTTTACTAAAGGAGCTACTCAGTAAGGTGACCAATATGGAGTCAGAAGTTGGTGGACAGGTCAATCAGCTGCAGACCGATGTGGCTGGCCTTAAAGAAGGCATAAAGGAACAGATGGTAGAAGCCATGAAGAAAGTCATTGAACAAACGAGGGAAGAATGGCAAGTTGGAGTTTGCCGCACCATAATTGCAACACACCACCAAGCGGTTCAAGTCAGCGGCCTGGACGACCGAGGCCTGGAGGACCGCAGAGGAGGCCTGGAGGACCGCAGAGGAGGCCTGGAGGACCGCAGCGGACTGGACGAAGTCAGCGGCTTGGACGACCGCAGAGGAGGCCTGGAGGACCGCAGAGGAGACCTGGACGACCGCAGAGGAGACCTGGACGACCGTAGAGGAGCCCTGGAGGACCGCAGAGGCCTGGACCACAGCAGCGGACTGGACGAAGTCAGCGGCTTGGACGACCGCAGAGGAGGCCTGGAGGACCGCAGAAGAGACCTGGAGGACCGCAGAGGAAACCTGGACGACCGCAGAGGAAACCTGGAGGACCGCAGAGGAGGCCTGGACGACCGTAGAGGAGGCCTGGACCACAGCAGCGGACTGGACGAAGTCAGCGACTTGGACGACCGCAGAGGAGGCCTGGAGGACCGCAGAAGAGACCTGGAGGACCGCAGAGGAAACCTGGAGGACCGTAGAGGAGGCCTGGACGACCGTAGAGGAGGCCTGGAGGACCGCAGAGGCCTGGACCACAGCAGCAGACTGGACGCAGTCAGCGGCTTGGACGACCGCAGAGGAGGCCTGGAGGACCGCAGAGGAAACCTGGACGACCGCAGAGGAAACCTGGAGGACCGCAGAGGAAACCTGGAGGACCGCAGAGGAAACCTGGAGGACCGCAGAGGAAACCTGGAGGACCGCAGAGGAAACCTGGAGGACCGCAGAGGCCTGGACCACAGCAGCGGACTGGACCACAGCAGCGGACTGGACGAAGTCAGCGACTTGGACGACCGCAGAGGAGGCCTGGAGGACCGCAGAGGAGGCCTGGACGACCGTAGAGGAGGCCTGGACCACAGCAGCGGACTGGACGAAGTCAGCGACTTGGACGACCGCAGAGGAGGCCTGGAGGACCGCAGAAGAGACCTGGAGGACCGCAGAAGAGACCTGGAGGACCGCAGAGGAAACCTGGAGGACCGCAGAGGAAACCTGGAGGACCGCAGAGGAGGCCTGGACGACCGTAGAGGAGGCCTGGACGACCGTAGAGGAGCCCTGGAGGACCGCAGAGGCCTGGACCACAGCAGCGGACTGGACGAAGTCAGCGGCTTGGACGACCGCAGAGGAGGCCTGGAGGACCGCAGAAGAGGCCTGGACGACCGCAGAGGAGGCCTGGACGACCGCAGAGGAGGCCTGGACGACCGCAGAGGAGGCCTGGACGACCGCAGAGGAAACCTGGAGGACCGCAGAGGAAACCTGGAGGACCGCAGAGGAAACCTGGAGGACCGCAGAGGAAACCTGGAGGACCGCAGAGGCCTGGACCACAGCAGCGGACTGGACCACAGCAGCGGACTGGACGAAGTCAGCGACTTGGACGACCGCAGAGGAGGCCTGGAGGACCGCAGAAGAGACCTGGAGGACCGCAGAGGAAACCTGGAGGACCGCAGAGGAAACCTGGAGGACCGCAGAGGAAACCTGGAGGACCGCAGAGGAGGCCTGGACGACCGTAGAGGAGGCCTGGACGACCGTAGAGGAGCCCTGGAGGACCGCAGAGGCCTGGACCACAGCAGCGGACTGGACGAAGTCAGCGGCTTGGACGACCGCAGAGGAGGCCTGGAGGACCGCAGAAGAGGCCTGGACGACCGCAGAGGAGGCCTGGACGACCGCAGAGGAGGCCTGGACGACCGCAGAGGAGGCCTGGAGGACCGCAGAGGAGGCCTGGAGGACCGCAGAGGAGGCCTGTAGGACCGCAGAGGAGGCCTGGAGGACCGCAGAGGGCTGGACGACCGCAGCGGGCTGGACGACCGCAGAGGCCTGGATTCAAGTGTGCTGTTGCCAGGAACACCAATGATGACCAGCACACCTGCTCACAGGCCACTTCTCAATACATTCGGAGGCTCTCTGAACAATATTGCCCTGGCTGTCATCTCAACTTCCCTGGACGACCATCTGTACAGAGCTTCAAATGGACATATTCAGAAATACGCATATTCTCTGTTCCAGCACCATGTACAGTACGACAAATACTTGACGTGGGCCAATCGTGTGAACTTTGATGGTTCCAAGGGCAAACTTCCGCTGCCCAAAAATCTGGTACATGACATCATGGCTAGGTGTGAACGCCGCGTGAGGATTGGTGATCCAGAAAAGAGGAAGATAAGGGATACCATAAACGCTGCGCTGAGAACGAAGAGGAAAATGACTTGGAAGCTCCACTATGATGAAACCAGATCATTACCTACCTCCTAGCTTCAGCACATCAGCTTCACACAGCTGAAGCTAAAAAATTGTGTCAATGTACCTGTATGACCTGTACATTTTCTGGGGCTGCATGCACTGTGCTGAATCCACTTGGAGCAGCTCGGTTACTCAAAGGGGAGTGCATGAACTTGGCTCACCACATTCCTGGTAATGTAAGGGCCTGGTACAAGTTGCCCCTTTTATTCCTGTTGATTTTTTGGGCGCTGCTGTATCTATCCAGTAGCAGCCGAGTCCATTGTGCTGTGTCCATCTGGGGCCTTGGGCTGCGTTTCCATCCAGGGGCTGCTGTTGTCAGTCCTCTATTCTGGTGTCCGTATGCGACAGTGTTAAAAAGCAAAAGACAAAAACGAAAAATAATTCAAAAAAGCAAAACCTAAAAATAAAGTACAAAAACCATTACCCCGCACCACCACCACAAAAAAATAAATTATAAAAATGTTAAAGTTGATATTGTTACTGTATTTGTGCTGTTACCTTTTGATTAAAGTACCGTACAGTATGTGTGATGTTGGCTTTCTTATTACAATACAGTATGTGTGATGTTACATGTTCCAAATGATTTTGTCCGTAAATAAAGTGTTTCTTAAAATAAACATGACGTGGTTTCCAATGTTTGTATTCCCAACTTCCTGTACTGTTAAAAATTAGTACTACTGTATGATGGGAATTCAATTAAGAGTGGTATACTGTATGTAAAACAACTTGGTTAGGCATCTTGCATTTCATATTTTAATAAAAACCACAGGAAACTTCTATTTTTAAAAGTTTATTGAAGAAAAAAAAGGTGTTTTTTTTAAATAAAGTTTGAAAGTTAATTAAAACAAAAAAGTAGTTTGTTCTTCGTTACATTCTTTTCTTGTGTATATAGATATCTGTGGGGGAAAAAAAAAAAGTATTAAAGTAAAGACACTCATGTTCATTTGTTTTCCAAGAAAATTTGTGGAACCACACAGCCCAGCAATAAGTCATGCTGGGCTGTGTGGTTCCACAAAAGGCATGCGGTCCAAAGTGAAATAGTGGTGTCAGTGGTCAGCACTTTGACACGCTAACATTTGTGGAACCACACAGCCCAGCAATAAGTCATGCTGGGCTGTGTGGTTCCACAAAAGGCATGCGGTCCAAAGTGAAATACTGTAGTGGTGTCAGTGGTCAGCACTTTGACACGCTAACATTTGTGGAACCACACAGCAATGCCTGACACACACAAAATGCCTGACACACACAAAATGCCTGACACACACATGCTGGAGGGAAAACACATGTTTGCCAAACAGTCGACAGCACATGTCGGCCAGATGGCCGACCAAACTTGCTCCAAATCACCCCAAACTGGCCAGAAAGCACCCCAGCACACTCAGGAGGTACACCACAGCTAAATTAGGAGAGAATTTCATTACAAACAGCCAGATCTTGCAGATTATCTGCCAGATAATTGTATGGTGTACAGTATGCCTATCTTATACAGTAGAAAAAGATACTATACAATGGAGTACAATAACAAACATATTTATTAAAAAAAAAAAAAAATTAAAATGCTCTTAATAACAAATTAAAAAAGTGGTCCACTAAGAGGTGGACCACCACCCGCAGGAGCTGGATGGCACGCTGCAACTGTTCTGTGGGAAAAAAAGGACAGTATTACAAAACAAATACTGAATACTTTACAGTGTAGTAATGGCAATACAGTACTTTACTCTATATTAGACAATCTTGTTATTTACAATGTACAGTACTGTATTGTCAGTAGAGATGAGCGGGTTCGGTTTCTCTGAATCCGAACCCGCACGAACTTCATGTTTTTTTTCACGGGTCCGAGCGACTCGGATCTTCCCGCCTTGCTCGGTTAACCCGAGCGCGCCCGAACGTCATCATGACGCTGTCGGATTCTCGCGAGGCTCGGATTCTATCGCGAGACTCGGATTCTATATAAGGAGCCGCGCGTCGACGCCATTTTCACACGTGCATTGAGATTGATAGGGAGAGGACGTGGCTGGCGTCCTCTCCATTTAGATTAGGGTTGAGAGAGAGAGAGAGAGATTGACCTGAGGCTGTGATACTGTAGAAGAGAGTGCAGAGTTTAGTGACTGACGACCACAGTGACCACCAGACAGTGCAGTTGTTTGTTTTATTTAATATATCCGTTCTCTGCCTGAAAAAAACGATACACACAGTGACTCAGTCACATACCATATCTGTGTGCACTGCTCAGCCCAGTGTGCTGCATCAATGTATATATATATCTGACTGTGCTCAGCTCACACAGCTTATAATTGTGGGGGAGACTGGGGAGCACTGCAGTGCCAGTTATAGGTTATAGCAGGAGCCAGGAGTACATAATATTATATTAAAATTAAACAGTGCACACTTTTGCTGCAGGAGTGCCACTGCCAGTGTGACTAGTGACCAGTGACCTGACCACCAGTATATATAATATTAGTAGTATACTATCTCTTTATCAACCAGTCTATATTAGCAGCAGACACAGTACAGTGCGGTAGTTCACGGCTGTGGCTACCTCTTTGTCGGCACTCGGCAGCCCGTCCATAATTGTATATACCACCTAACCGTGGTTTTTTTTTCTTTCTTTATACATACATACTAGTTACGAGTATACTATCTCTTTATCAACCAGTCTATATTAGCAGCAGACACAGTACAGTGCGGTAGTTCACGGCTGTGGCTACCTCTGTGTCGGCACTCGGCAGCCCGTCCATAATTGTATATACCACCTAACCGTGGTTTTTTTTTCTTTCTTTATACATACATACTAGTTACGAGTATACTATCTCTTTATCAACCAGTCTATATATTAGCAGCAGACACAGTACAGTGCGGTAGTTCACGGCTGTGGCTACCTCTGTGTCGGCACTCGGCAGCCCGTCCATAATTGTATATACCACCTAACCGTGGTTTTTTTTTCTTTCTTTATAGTCATACTAGTTACGAGTATACTATCTCTTTATCAACCAGTCTATATTAGCAGCAGACACAGTACAGTGCGGTAGTTCACGGCTGTGGCTACCTCTGTGTCGGCACTCGGCAGCCCGTCCATAATTGTATATACCACCTAACCGTGGTTTTTTTTTCTTTCTTTATACATACATACTAGTTACGAGTATACTATCTCTTTATCAACCAGTCTATATATTAGCAGCAGACACAGTACAGTGCGGTAGTTCACGGCTGTGGCTACCTCTGTGTCGGCACTCGGCAGCCCGTCCATAATTGTATATACCACCTAACTGTGGTTTTTTTTTCTTTCTTTATAGTCATACTAGTTACGAGTATACTATCTCTTTATCAACCAGTCTATATTAGCAGCAGACACAGTACAGTGCGGTAGTTCACGGCTGTGGCTACCTCTGTGTCGGCACTCGGCAGCCCGTCCATAATTGTATATACCACCTAACCGTGGTTTTTTTTCTTTCTTTATACATACATACTAGTTACGAGTATACTATCTCTTTATCAACCAGTCTATATTAGCAGCAGACACAGTACAGTGCGGTAGTTCACGGCTGTGGCCACCTCTGTGTCGGCACTCGGCAGCCCGTCCATAATTGTATATACCACCTAACCGTGGTTTTTTTTTCTTTCTTTATACATACATACTAGTTACGAGTATACTATCTCTTTATCAACCAGTCTATATATTAGCAGCAGACACAGTACAGTGCGGTAGTTCACGGCTGTGGCTACCTCTGTGTCGGCACTCGGCAGCCCGTCCATAATTGTATATACCACCTAACCGTGGTTTTTTTTTCTTTCTTTATACATACATACTAGTTACGAGTATACTATCTCTTTATCAACCAGTCTATATATTAGCAGCAGACACAGTACAGTGCGGTAGTTCACGGCTGTGGCTACCTCTGTGTCGGCACTCGGCAGCCCGTCCATAATTGTATATACCACCTAACCGTGGTTTTTTTTTCCTTCTTTATAGTCATACTAGTTACGAGTATACTATCTCTTTATCAACCAGTCTATATTAGCAGCAGACACAGTACAGTGCGGTAGTTCACGGCTGTGGCTACCTCTGTGTCGGCACTCGGCAGCCCGTCCATAATTGTATATACCACATAACCGTGGTTTTTCTTTCTTTCTTTATACATACATACTAGTTACGAGTATACTATCTCTTTATCAACCAGTCTATATTAGCAG
Organism: Pseudophryne corroboree; assembly: GCF_028390025.1. Classification (NCBI taxonomy): domain Eukaryota; kingdom Metazoa; phylum Chordata; class Amphibia; order Anura; family Myobatrachidae; genus Pseudophryne; species Pseudophryne corroboree. Next base: position 29,163 of record NW_026968006.1, on the reverse strand, counting down.
CAGACACAGTACAGTGCGGTAGTTCACGGCTGTGGCTACCTCTGTGTCGGCACTCGGCAGCCCGTCCATAATTGTATATACCACCTAACCGTGGTTTTTTTTTCTTTCTTTATACATACATACTAGTTACGAGTATACTATCTCTTTATCAACCAGTCTATATTAGCAGCAGACACAGTACAGTGCGGTAGTTCACGGCTGTGGAGGAGAGTCCAATTGTGTCGGTTGCGATGCCTGACCTTCCCAACACTGGACGTGAAGAGCATGCGCCTTCCACCATTTGCACGCCCCCTGCAAGTGCTGGAAGGAGCACCCGCAGTCCAGTTCCTGATAGTCAGATTGAAGATGTCAGTGTTGAAGTACACCAGGATGAGGAGGATATGGGTGTTGCTGGCGCTGGGGAGGAAATTGACCAGGAGGATTCTGATGGTGAGGTGGTTTGTTTAAGTCAGGCACCCGGGGAGACACCTGTTGTCCGTGGGAGGAATATGGCCGTTAACATGCCTGGTGAAAATACCAAAAAAATCAGCTCTTCGGTGTGGAACTATTTCAACAGAAATGCGGACAACAGGTGTCAAGCCGTGTGTTCCCTTTGTCAAGCTGTAATAAGTAGGGGTAAGGACGTTAACCACCTCGGAACATCCTCCCTTATACGTCACCTGCAGCGCATTCATAATAAGTCAGTGACAAGTTCAAAAACTTTGGGTGACAGCGGAAGCAGTCCACTGACCAGTAAATCCCTTCCTCTTGTAACCAAGCTCACGCAAACCACCCCACCAACTCCCTCAGTGTCAATTTCCTCCTTCCCCAGGAATGCCAATAGTCCTGCAGACCCTGTCACTGAAATGATGGGTTGGTTAAAGTGTGCATGTCCTGTTTTGTTTATACAACATAAGGGTGGGTGGGAGGGCCCAAGGACAATTCCATCTTGCACCTCTTTTTTCTTTTATTTTTCTTTGCGTCATGTGCTGTTTGGGGAGGGTTTTTTGGAAGGGACATCCTGCGTGACACTGCAGTGCCACTCCTAAATGGGCCCGGTGTTTGTGTCGGCCACTAGGGTCGCTAATCTTACTCACACAGTCAGCTACCTCATTGCGCCTCTTTTTTTCTTTGCGTCATGTGCTGATTGGGGAGGGTTTTTTTGAAGGGACATCCTGCGTGACACTGCAGTGCCACTCCTAAATGGGCCCGGTGTTTGTGTCGGCCACTAGGGTCGCTAATCTTACTCACACAGTCAGCTACCTCATTGCGCCTCTTTTTTTCTTTGCGTCATGTGCTGATTGGGGAGGGTTTTTTGGAAGGGACATCCTGCGTGACACTGCAGTGCCACTCCTAAATGGGCCCGGTGTTTGTGTCGGCCACTAGGGTCGCTTATCTTACTCACACAGTCAGCTACCTCATTGCGCCTCTTTTTTTCTTTGCGTCATGTGCTGATTGGGGAGGGTTTTTTGGAAGGGACATCCTGCGTGACACTGCAGTGCCACTCCTAGATGGGCCAGGTGTTTGTGTCGGCCACTAGTGTCGCTTAGCTTAGTCATCCAGCGACCTTGGTGCAAATTTTAGGACTAAAAATAATATTGTGAGGTGTGAGGTATTCAGAATAGACTGAAAATGAGTGGAAATTATGGTTTTTGAGGTTAATAATAATATGGGATCAAAATGACCCCCAAATTCTATGATTTAAGCTGTTTTTTAGTGTTTTTTAAAAAAAAACACCCGAATCCAAAACACACCCGAATCCGACAAAAAAAATTCGGTGAGGTTTTGCCAAAATGCGGTCGAACCCAAAACACGGCAGCGGAACCGAACCCAAAACCAAAACACAAAACCCGAAAAATTTCAGGCGCTCATCTCTACCTTTGACTCGGACCGTCAGTGAGGCCGGCAGGTGGTTTTCATACTGGGCTATCCAGCTCTTCGGTGGCGGTGGCAGGGACATTCAGAAAAGGGCCAGCACAGCAACATGCATAATAATGGCAATACAGTATGGACCACAGGGACTGGACAAAGTGATGGGGTAAAAGGAGGGGAGAGGGTTTAGTTGGCCTGTTAATTGTTTTCCTGCTTAAATTGAGCAGTTGGTGGATACACTTTAAAAAGCAATATTGGCACTGTGGCCCCATTATTTCTCTTCTTAATACTTGGAGCCCTGAACAAGTGTCCCCTTTGTCCCCCCTGTCACCGGGCCTGTTCAGGCGTTACCTATGGAGAAGCTGCGACATGACATCCTAGGACACGATACTGCACCATGCATCACCATTATATTTCAGTGTGCCTTGTCAATATTTAAATCTTGTTCTGTGTGACGTGAGTTGTAAATGGTTGAAAATCTCTTTGCTACAGTATCGTCACCATGTAGTTATAACAACACCGCAAAACCACCAAAAGACGTGTTTTGGTAGAGGGACTGCTGGAGGGGCCCATTGGGGCCCCCAGTTTGCTACCCCACCCCAGTATACCTGTGCTGTAGCCAGTGGAAGGGGCACTATCTTCCCGGTGATCTCTTCGGGAAGATGGTGCCGCACATAGAAAGCAAAGACTCTGGCTGCACTCTCCTGCCCTCGCTCTAAGCAAGGTGATCGGGCCACAAAAGGACCCCTGCCGGACCCCGGCCTGTGGGCCACAAAAGGATGCATTGGGGGCGGCATGCGGCCCATGGGTTTGACACCCCTGCCCTAGAGTATCAAAATTTGTTTCACGGCACCCCTAGGCCAAAGTTTTTTTTATTGAGAAATTCAGAAAAAAATATAAAATAAATTGTGTTTATAGCATGTCATCCTCAGGTTCAGTTATGTTGTGATGGAATGGTTTTGCCAATTTAATAAAGTATAAATAATTTTAATTGGTCCTGGACCACCAAACTATGCTACCAGTGCAAGAACCCCAGTTTGGAAACTACTGCCATAAAATAAACCTTTTTTGTTTTTTTTAAACTACATGTAATACACCTTAGAGCTCAGTTCCTAAAAGGTTTTAAACCCTTGCATACAGTAAACTACACATGTTTAAAAATCCTACACCGGGCACAAGTGCTCACGGGCCAATTTCATGGCAGTCTCGGATAGGAGGGCATTGTGGATTCACCAAGGGAATGCTGATGCTGACTCCAAGAAGAAAGGGAGTCTCTTCCCTATGAAGGTGAAGCCTTGTTTGGCGACGGCCTAGTTAATTTGATCTCGGCAGCTCCCGCAGGTAAGTCATCCTTCTTGCCCTATGTTCCCTCTCAACGGATGAAGACGCATCATTATCTGACGCAGTCATTTCGGCCCAATAGATATGCAAGAAGTTAAGATTCCCCTTTCTTTGCAGGTAGAGGAAGGAAAAGAGGGAAGAGGTCTGTAGCCTCTTCAAGATCGCAGGAGCAGAGATCGTCCTCTGCTTCTGCCAAATCCACTGCATGACGCTGGGGCTCTCTTGCAGGAGCCCGCACCAGTGGGGGGCACGTCTAAAACTCTTCAGTCAGTTCTGGATTCATTCGGACCTGGACTCGTGGGTTTTACAAATAGTGTCCCAAGGGTACAAACTGGGGTTTCAAGACGTTCCCCCTCACCGATTGTTCAAATCAGCCTTAGTCAGCAGGGAGAAGGTTTTTATTCAAGCCTCTTCGTGGTCCCGAAGCCGGACGGCTCAGTCAGACCAATCTTAAATCTGAAATCCCTTAATTTCTACCTAAAGAAATTCAATTTCAAGATGGAATCTCTCAGGGTAGTGATCTCCAGTCCGGGGGATAAAGGAGATTTCATGGTTTTGGTAGACATAAAGGATGCCTACTTATATGTTCCCATTTAGCCACTGCATCAAGCTACCTGAGGTTTGCAATTCAGGATTGTCATTACCAATTTCAGACGTTGCCGTTTGGTCTGTCCACGGCTCCGAGGATTTTCACCAGGGTGATGGCGGAAATGATGGTTCTCCTTCGCAAGCAAGGAGTCACAATTATCCCGTACTTGGATGATCTCCTGATAAAGGCGAGATCCAGGGACCAGTTGGTGCAAAACATCTACTCTCCCTGACAGTTCTTCAACAACATGGTTGGCTCCTAAACTTGCCAAAATCGCAGTTGGTCCCAATGACGCGGTTGTTGTTTTTGGGAGTGATACTGGACACAGAAGAGGTTTTCTTCTAGTGGAAAGGCTCTGGAGATCCAGAGTCTGGTCAAACAAATTCTGAAACCAGCAAGAGTGTTAATCCATCAATGCATTCAGTTGCTGGGGAAGATGGTTGCGGCCTACGAGGCCATTCAGTTTGGCAGGTTCCATGCCAGAGTGTTCCAGTGGGACCTGTTGGACAAGTGGTCCGGATCCCACCTACACATGCACCGGAGGATAATCCTGTCTTCCAAGACCAGAATCTCACTCCATTGGTGGCTGCACAGTTCTCACCACCTAGAGGGGCGATGGTTCGGGATCCAGGACGGGATCCTAGGGACCACGGATGCAACCCTCCGAGGCTGGAGAGCAGTCACACAGGGGGAAAACATCCAAGGAAGATGGTCAAGTCTTCCTTGGATGTTTTCATCTCCACATAAATGTTCTGGAGTTAAGGGCCATTTAATAACTGCAGACACAGTACGCACTGGGACGGGTGCCCAGCATCCTCTACGGACTAAGAGAAAAGGATTTACCGGTAGGTATTAAAATCCTATTTTCTCTAACGTCCTAGAGGATGCTGTGGACTCCGTAAGGACCATGGAGATAGACGGGCTCCGCAGGAGACATGGGCACTTTAAGAAAGACTTTAGTTCTGGGTGTGCACTGGCTCCTCCCTCTATGCCCCTCCTCCAGAACTCAGTTTGATACTGTACCCAGTGGAGACTGGGTGCTTTTCAGGAGCTCTCCTGAGCTTTCTGACAGAAAGTATTTTGCTAGGTTTTTAATTTTCAGGGAGCACTGCTGGCAACAGACTCCCTCATCGAGGGACTGAGGGGAGAGAAGCAGCCCTACTCTCTGAGTTGCAAGGTCCTGCTTCTTAGGCTACTGGACACCATTAGCTCCAGTGGGATTGGTACGCAGGATCTCACCCTCGCCGTCCGTCCCAGAGCCGCGCCGCCGTCCCCCTCGCAGAGCCGGAAGATAGAAGCCGGGTGAGTATGAGAAGAAAAGAAGACTTCAGAGGCGGCAGAAGACTTCATGATCTTCACTGAGGTAACGCACAGCACTGCAGCTGTGCGCCTTTGCTCCCATACACCTCACATACTCCGGTCACTGTAAGGGTGCAGGGCGCAAGGGGGGCGCCCTGGGCAGCAATATAAACCTCTTTCGCAAAAATATAACATATATACAGCTGGGCACTTTATATATGTATAAGCCCCCATCAATTTTACAGTTTAAGCGGGACAGAAGCCCGCCTCCGAGGGGGCGGGGCTTCTCCCTCAGCACTCACCAGCGCCATTTTTTCTCCACAGCACCGCTGAGAGGAAGCTCCCCGGACTCTACCCTGCTTATACCACGTTAGACAAGAGGGTTGAAAAGAGGGGTGGGGGGGGCACATAATTCGCAAATTACATACAGCAGCACTACTGGGCAAACATTGGCCCTCATTCCGAGTTGTTCGCTCGGTATTTTTCATCGCATCGCAGTGAAAATCCGCTTAGTACGCATGCGCAAAGTTCGCACTGCGACTGCGCCAAGTAACTTTACTATGAAGAAAGTATTTTTACTCACGGCTTTTTCTTCGCTCCGGCGATCGTAATGTGATTGACAGGAAATGGGTGTTACTGGGCGGAAACACGGCGTTTCAGGGGCGTGTGGCTGAAAACGCTACCGTTTCCGGGAAAAACGCAGGAGTGGCCGGAGAAACGGTGGGAGTGCCTGGGCGAACGCTGGGTGTGTTTGTGACGTCAAACAGGAACGACAAGCACTGAACTGATCGCACAGGCAGAGTAAGTCTGAAGCTACTCTGAAACTGCTAAGTAGTTAGTAATCGCAATATTGCGCATACATCGGTCGCAATTTTAAGAAGCTAAGATTCACTCCCAGTAGGCGGCGGCTTAGCGTGTGTAACTCTGCTAAATTCGCCTTGCGACCGATCAACTCGGAATGAGGGCCATTAAGTTACTGTTTTATTCCTGGGTTATATAGCGCTGGGGGGTGTGCTGGCATACTCTCTCTCTCTGTCTCTCCAAAGGGCCTTGTGGGGAAACTGTCTTCAGAAAAAGCATTCCCTGTGTGTGTAGTGTGTCGGTACACGTGTGTCGACATGTCTGAGGAAGAAGGCTATATTAGAGAGGAGCGGGAGCAAATGAATGTGGTGTCTCCGCCGACAGCTGATTGGATGGATATGTGGAATGTTTTAAATGCTAGTGTAAACTCATTGCACAAAAGATTAGACAAGGCAGAAGCTTTGGGACAGTCAGGGTTTCAACCCATGCCTGATCCTATGTTGCAGGGACTGTCAGGGTCTCATAAGCGCCCACTATCCCAGATTGTTGACACAGATACCGACACGGATTCTGACTCCAGTGTCGATTACGATGATGCAAAGTTACAGCCAAAATTGGCAAAATCCATTCGATTTATGATTATGGCAATAAAAGATGTTTTGCACATCACAGAGGAACCCCCTGTCGCTGACAAGAGGGTACATATGTAAAAGGGAAAGAAGCCTGAGGTAACCTTTCCCCCCTCACACGAGCTGAACGAGTTATGTGAAAAAGCTTGGGAATCTCCAGATAAAAGACTGCAGATTTCCAAAAGGATTCTTATGGCGTATCCTTTCCCATCAACGGATAGGTTACGATGGGAATCCTCCCCTAGGGTGGACAAAGCATTAACACGCTTATCCAAGAAGGTAGCCCTCCCGTCCCAGGATACGGCTACCCTCAAAGAGTGTGCTGACCGCAAACAGGAGATTACCCTGAAGTCCATTTATACACATTCAGGTACCTTACTCAGACCGGCAATTGCATCGGCCTGGGTGTGTAGTGCTGTAGCGGCATGGACAAATACCTTATCTGAGGGGATGGATAGCCTAGACAAGGATACTATTTTATTGACCCTGGGGCATATAAGAGATGCTGTCCTATATATGTGTGTATGCAAACTACAGGTGGTGCTGCAGGGCCCACACCCTTTTACTTGTCTTGTAGAGCAGCTCTGAAGCTGTTACAGTGCCCAGCTGCTGCAAGAAATCAGCTTGAATGCTTCAGGGGCTTGGGCATGGCCAACATGAGCCCCACACCGAAGGAGGGTGGGGGTGTTTAATGCAAACTTGGGGTTATACAAGCGCCGCAAAAGGCCGCCATGCCCTGCATGCCCCTTTTCTCTTTTCATATACAGATGAGGGTTCCAGCCAACTTTGGCCCACTGCTTGGATGACATCACCGTATGCAAATCCGTCTGCTGCAGACCTTCCCCCAGGAATGCTTGCAATAGTTGTTGCATATGGTTTAATGTCTGAGGGTGCTTCAGTATTAGGCAGCCCTCCCATGTTCATCTGAAAAGATGTGGTCTCCCTGCAGTTGTTGTCCCCAGACGAGAGTTCCCTTGTGCTTCCTCAGTTAAATCTCCTTAACTTGACGGGGGTGTGCCCGAGCAGCCGCCCTCCCCAGCCCTATCCCAACACATACTTATCTTGCATATGAGATCTCTTGATCATGAAGATAGTTCTCACAGGTTGAGGTTCATCCTGGCCCCGCTCCCCGCTGGAGAGCGCTGATGGGGACAGCAGCGGGGCTTCAGCAGAAGGGTGAGTATGTGTGGCCAGAGACCTCCCTTCCCATGTGCAGGCCTGCAGAGTCTGCCACGCAGGATGGGGCATGTGGCACTCTCCCTCCCAGGGGCTCTTCCAGATGTAGCTCCTCAGCAGTATTTTTCCCGGGCTGCGCGGCGCTCTCCCCGACTGGCATCCGCCCTGGAACACTGCCTTCCTCAACGCAACATCAGCAGGGGGCCCTGGCCTCATCACCATCCCAGGTCTTTCTCATGTATGTATCATGTATGTGTGTGTGATATATGTATGAATCATATATGTTTGTGATATATATATATATATGTATGTATCTATCTATCTATCTATCTATCTATCTATCTATCTATCTATCTATCTATCTATCTATCGTATGTGTGTGTATATATATGTATCTATCATGTATGTATGTATGTATGTATCTATCTTGTATGTATGTGTTCTATCTATCTATCTATCTATCTATCGTATGTGTGTGTATATATATATATATGTATCTATCATGTATGTATGTATGTATCTATCTTGTATGTATGTGTTCTATCTATCTATCTATCTATCTATCTATCGTGTGTGTGATATATGTATGTATCTATCATGTATGTGTTATATGTATGTATCACACCTTCCTCTATACATATACATACATACATACATACATACATACACACACCTATATCTGTACGTACACTGACATACACACACCAACATCTATACATAAACACGCTGACCCCTAAACGTACACCAACGTACCCACACCTGCATCTATACCTACACATGCTGACACGTGGACGTACACCGGCTTACCCACATGTGAATCTATACAGACATGTGCTGACACCTGGACATACACTGATGTACCCACACCTAACATCTATACATACACATGCTAACACCTGGACGTATACAGACGTACCCACATTTGCATCCATGCATATATAGATGTAGGTGTGTATACGTCAGTGTACGTCCAGGTGTCAACGCGTGTATGTATAGATGCAGGTGTGGGTACGTCTGTGTATGTCCAGGTGTCAGAATGTGTATGTATAGATGCAGGTGTGGGAACGTCAGTGTAGGTTCAGGTGTCAGCGCGTGTATGTATAGATGCAGGTGCTTGTATGTCCAGATGTCAGTGCATGTATGTATAGATGCAAGTGTGGGTACGTCGGTGTATGTCCATTTGTCAGCGCGTGTATATATAGATGCAGGTGCTTGTATGTTGGTGTATGTCCAGGTGTCAGCATGTGTATGTATAGATGCAGGTGTGGGAATGTTGGTGTATGTCCAGGTGTCAGGGCGTGTATGTATGGATATTAGGTGTGGGTACATCAGTGTATGTCCAGGTGTTAGCGCATGTATGTATAGATGCAGGATAATAATCACACAGTGTGCCCCCCACCAACCACAAACCTCCCCCACCCCCCTGTATGACATAAACACCGCTAATTCCACTTACACACAATAATTTCAGTTTGCGACCAGGAGCCGGCAATGTATGTGCACCCAAATGAAGCCACTGTACATGCCCTGCAGGCTGCTATGTACTGCACAGGTGCAACAAATGTAAATGCCCTATCTTTAAAATGGGGCATATTTTACTAAATTAAAAAAACCTGTAACTTTCTGTAAAACCTTAACCCCAAAAGGCACTACACTAACATCGGGGTGTAGAGTTGGATCTTGATCCAAGGCACCAACAGGCTAAAGCTTTGACTGTTCCCAGGATGCCTTGCACCGCCTCCTCTATAACCCTGCCCAGTGGCGTAACTAGACCTTTGTGGGCCCCATAGCAAAATTCTGAATGGGCCCACCAGCACTCAACAAGAATGAGTGGCGTTTGGGGTCAGAAAAGTAGAGGGGAAGGGGTCTGACAGAGTAGGGGGCAGGACATGAATGAATAGAAACTGAGGTGTCCATTATATAAAGAAATACAGTATGTGTGTCTGTGTGTATATCACACACACACACATATAAGGGAAATTCAAATGCCCTCAATTATTGCGCCCATTACACTCTGGTTTAGGTGCACAAAGCACCTAAACCTGAATAAAGTAATGGGCGCGATCATGAAAAGACACCGTTTGGTTGCCCAAATGGGTCTCTTTGCACACATTTCAGCTTGTTTCCCCTGGGGGTAGCGAGCTGAAATAAACATGTCGCACCCGTTGGCAGCAACATTAGAATAGCTGCTGACGGGCACGATTGAGGGAGGAAAGGGACATTTGAATCCAGCCCATAGATGCAATGTGAATATTTAATTTGTACCTTCCTATCTTAAAATGTATATAGTAGTGTTTACACTAGAGGTCTTTCCGAACCCCCTAATCCTAACATTGTAATTTGCTTTAGGGCGCACCTCCAATTAGTCTAGTGTTTCGTATTTTCACATTAAATACTTTCTTGCATTGGTTGGTTAAAGATTAGATCGTATATTTTTCTAGATATAGCTGTGCATAGTCTACAAGGCTACATGCTTCTCCCCTAACTAGAGATGTGCAGCGGGCATTTTTCGTGTTTCATGTTTTGGTTTTGGTTTCGGATCCGCAGTTGTGTTTTGGATACGGACGCGTTTTGGCAAAACCACCCTTTCGGGTTTTGTATTCGGGTGATTTTTTTTTAAAACCTCAAACAGCTAAAATCATAGAATTTGGGGGTAATTTTGATCCTATAGTATTAAGTTCAATAACCATAATTTCTACTCCTTTCCAGTCTGTTCTGAACACCTCACACCTCCCAATATTATTTTTAGTCCTAAAATTTGCACCAAGGTCCCTGGATGACTAAGCTAAGCGACCCAAGAGGGCAGCACAAACACCTAGCCCATCTAGGAGTGGCACTGCAGTGTCAGACAGGATGGTACTTAAAAAAATAGCCCCAAACAGCACATGATGCAAAGATAAATAAAAAAAGAGGCGCAAGATGAAATTGTAGTGTGTCTCTCCTGCTCAGTGTCAGTTCTCAGTAGTATCCTCATCAGTGCTCAGTATCACTGCTCATTGTCTTGTGCTGCAATGTGGTGCTCAGTATACTAGAGTACATTACTAATAGTCCAGTGCTGCATCTTGCTGCTCAGTGTCAGTTCTAGTATCCTCATCAGTGCTCAGTATCACTGCTCATTGTCTTGTGCTGCATTGTGGTGCTCAGTATACTACAGAACATTACTAATAGTCCAGTGCTGCATCTGGCTGCTCAGTGTCAGTTCTAGTAATCTCATCAGTGCTCCGTATCACTGCTCATTGTCTTGTGGTGCTCAGTATACTACAGTACATTACTAATACTCCAGTGTCTTGTGCCGCATATGGCTGCTGTAGGGTGCTGTGGTAGTGTCCTGTCACTGTGCATATGTCATCATTCCAGTCACAGTGATATCTGGTATCTATCTAGTGGTATCTAATTCCAGACATTACCACCGTCTAATTCCAGATATATTACTGGCATATAATTCCACACATTAAAAAATGGAGAACAAAAAGGTGGAGGGTAAAATAGGGAAAGATCAAGATCCACTTCCACTTAGTGCTGAAGCTGCTGCCACTAGTCAAGGCAGAGACAATTCAATGCCATCAACATTATGTAATGATTATACGATACATTATATATCATATCATTGTATGGTTGTAAAATACAACTTAAAAACTTTAATGAATAAATACATAAAGTAGCTTTTATGTAACCTTTTTAAACCTATTAGCATAGACCGAATCTCATCGTGTGTATAGGCCTTTAGTTCAACAACAGCATGGGACCAGTTAGTGTGTTTTGACCACTGCACAGCACCTGGTGTTATATAGTAAGCACCACTATGGCATAGTATACAGCATTATGGGCCTGATATGAGTGTGACCAGCGGTGATGTGGAATGCAGTAGGAGGTGCTGTTTAGCAAGCACCACTTCTATATTCACCATGCAGTATATTGTGTGAATATAGAAGTGTTGGCTGTGTTATGTATTAGAGTAATTATTGCAGCTCTCAGCTAAAATTGCAACAATGTAATTTAGTGACAAGCTGCAGAGATTAACCCTTTCTGTGGCTGCTGCACAACCTCTATTCATATCGCTGAATTCAATTAGGGAGATGTTCTCACCCCGCGAGCAAGCGCAGGTATATGCCACACTTAAATGTATGGGTATGGTCTCCATAAAATGAGCGTAGCCTTGCAGGCAAAGACTACCTTACACCCTAGTTCTTGACCCTGCACCAACAGACCTCGGCCACCACAGGGAAAAAAGTACAGTAATTTCCACCATGTTAAGCCCCACACATTAATGCCCTTTGGAACATATTATGTCACTCACCACAATATCTGTGATACACTATGCCCTACAGTAAAGCTTCTAATTACTTTTACAAAAACTGCTCAACGCCAAGAGTTTCATGTGCTGGGTGTCATGCTCATTGCCAGGGGTTTCACTCTCTGGGTGTCATGCTCATTGCCAGGGGGAACGCAGTAGGAGGTGTTATATAGTAAGCACCACTATGGCATAGTATATAGCATTATATATATTGTGAGCACTGGTTATGTTGAGTGCAGTAGAGCTGCTGCTGGGTAATTACAATTTACTACAACCACCAATATATTCTGCTGCACTATATATATGCAAAGCTAATTCTGCTGGGTAATTACAATTGACTACAACCACCAATATATTCTGCTGCACTATATCTATATTTGCAAAGCTAATTCTACTGGGTAATTACAATTGACTACAACCACCAATATATTCTGCTGCACTATATCTATATATGCAAAGCTAATTCTGCTGGGTAATGCAAATTGAAACATTATTGCATAGTATGTGATTTTTAAGTACTTTTTTAAAGTTTTGAATGATATAGACCCAGTTTAATCTTTGTGGAATGCCTGGTTGTTGTTTTTAAGGTAATTTATTGCCTGGCATTTGAGGTGGGGGGGGTTTGGTTACAGATTTCAATTATTGGTTTTACTTGTAATAGTCTTCTACTTAAGTCCAATGGTGTAGGCTGTGCAAAGCCGTTTGGCTGCGCATTTATTGATCCAAGCGTGCATTTTTATCAAAGCGTGATAAAATTGACACATAACAGCAGCGTTCAATCAGCGTTAATTTATCTTCAGCTGATATCGATTGTGAATTGACGTTTCTTCTCTTCTTGTCACCTACAGTTAATTACAATTGACTACAACCACCAATATATTCTGCTGCACTATATCTATATATGCAAAGCTAATTCTGCTGGGTAATGCAAATTGAAACATTATTGCATAGTATGTGATTTTGAAGTACTTTTTTAAAGTTTTGAATGATATAGACCCAGTTTAATCTTTGTGGAATGCCTGGTTGTTGTTTTTAAGGTAATTTATTGCCTGGCATTTGAGGGGGTGGGGTGTGGTTACAGATTTCAATTATTGGTTTCACTTGTAATAGTCTTCTACTTAAGTCCAATGGTGTAGGCTGTGCAAAGCCGTTTGGCTGTGCATTTATTGATCTAAGCGTGCATTTTTATCAAAGCGTGATAAAATTGACACATAACAGCAGCGTTCAATCAGCGTTAATTTATCTTCAGCTGATATCGATTGTGAATTGACGTTTCTTCTCTTCTTGTCACCTACAGGTAATTACAATTGACTACAACCACCAATATATTCTGCTGCACTATATCTATATATGCAAAGCTAATTCTGCTGGGTTATGCAAATTGAAACATTATTGCATAGTATGTGATTTTGAAGTACTTTTTTAAAGTTTTGAATGATATAGACCCAGTTTAATCTTTGTGGAATGCCTGGTTGTTGTTTTTAAGGTAATTTATTGCCTGGCATTTGAGGGGGTGGGGTGTGGTTACAGATTTCAATTATTGGTTTCACTTGTAATAGTCTTCTACTTAAGTCCAATGGTGTAGGCTGTGCAAAGCCGTTTGGCTGTGCATTTATTGATCTAAGCGTGCATTTTTATCAAAGCGTGATAAAATTGACACATAACAGCAGTGTTCAATCAGCATTAATTTATCTTCAACTGATATCAATTGTGAATTGACGTTTCTTCTCTTCTTGTCACCTACAGGTAATTACAATTGACTACAACCACCAATATATTCTGCTGCACTATATCTATATATGCAAAGCTAATTCTGCTGGGTAATGCAAATTGAAACATTATTGCATAGTATGTGATTTTGAAGTACTTTTTTAAAGTTTTGAATGATATAGACCCAGTTTAATCTTTGTGGAATGCCTGGTTGTTGTTTTTAAGGTAATTTATTGCCTGGCATTTGAGGGGGTGGGGTGTGGTTACAGATTTCAATTATTGGTTTCACTTGTAATAGTCTTCTACTTAAGTCCAATGGTGTAGGCTGTGCAAAGCCATTTGGCTGTGCATTTATTGATCTAAGCATGCATTTTTATCAAAGCGTGATAAAATTGACACAACAGCAGTGTTCAATCAGCATTAATTTATCTTCAGCTGATATCGATTGTGAATTGACGTTTCTTCTCTTCTTGTCACCTCCAGGTAATTACAATTGACTACAACCACCAATATATTCTGCTGCACTATATCTATATATGCAAAGCTAATTCTGCTGGGTAATGCAAATTGAAACATTATTGCATAGTATGTGATTTTGAAGTACTTTTTTAAAGTTTTGAATGATATAGACCCAGTTTAATCTTTGTGGAATGCCTGGTTGTTGTTTTTAAGGTAATTTATTGCCTGGCATTTGAGGGGGTGGGGTGTGGTTACAGATTTCAATTATTGGTTTCACTTGTAATAGTCTTCTACTTAAGTCCAATGGTGTAGGCTGTGCAAAGCCATTTGGCTGTGCATTTATTGATCTAAGCGTGCATTTTTATCAAAGCGTGATAAAATTGACACATAACAGCAGTGTTCAATCAGCGTTCAATTGAAGTGAAAAAGAAGGAAAACAGAAGCACACCAATCTAACAAAACAAAGAAAACTGAAGAACTAATAACAAATGTGAGTCACTTACTCCTCAGATCACTCACCTCCTGATTGTTGCATCTGGTTACATAGCACAGAACTACCTTACTTGGACATTTCATAAACCATCCATTTCACCTACAAATGCCTGTATCTGTATTATTGTAATTTTGTTTTTTAAGCACAGCTGCACCAATGCAATTTTACCTGCAAACACTTAAAACATCTAACATAATTACCATTGCTTCTTAAACCTCTCACAATCCTTTCATTTCTTACACTCCAAATACATTTCTGCACCCACCTTATCTACGCTTTTGACTCATTTCATACTAAATCTACACCCCTTGAGCCTACACTGCTTTTCTCACCTGCATTTCTGCAATTCTTCTGCTCGGATTGCCTTACAGTCTCCTCTCCAACTTCCACTACTTCAACCTATTTACCTACTTAACACTATGTCAAGGTTTTCTTATACTCCCCACATCACTCAGTGTCTACCTAATAATGTATCTTATACACCTTATACACACAGTCACTCTGAAGTTCATTTAATACAATATTTTTAATAACTTTGAGTTTCAATCTGCCTACCTCTGGGTTATGGGTCCAGCATGCTTCCATTGCAGTACTCTGCTGCACATGTAAGTGCAAGAGATCCTGAAGCACTCACTCATCATGGGAAAGTACCAATGTGTTTCTTCATTGGTTGATGGAAGAAACATCTTACAAAAACTCTCCAGATTATTGACTTTTTAAAGTTTTTCTAGGAAACGTTCTTGATGAATGCTTATTAGCCTTTGTCAGTATATACTTTTTGCAAAGTGTCTCTGTGGTGCAATTGGTTAGTGTGTAAGGCTATTAACCAAAAGGTTGGTGGTTCAATCCCACCCAGGAACGTAATTGACCTTGTGATCAGATTTTGGTGATATTTAAGTAGACAAGTCAAAATTTCAAACCCCCTCTTATTGTGTAGGGTACCTGGCCTTCTCTGATGTAATCAGAGTTAGATTTGATTCAGTGATTTTATAAAAAACAGCTAGGAAGCACAATTTAGCAGTGGGTTGCAGAGAAAAAAAATATGCTGGCAAAAAAAATCCAATTGAGTGATTAAACAGCTCTTCATTTTCTGGCTTTATTTTTATGCTAACAAATTTGTTCTCTGAAAAGTGTCCACAAAGCCAAGTCTCTGATTAACACCTTTGTAGGGATGGTTTTTCACCTATTACTAAATTAAACTTGCTTCATTGGAAAGGCAGCAAGATGCATCCTCATTTCAATGTCTACTGAAATAATACAAGTTGACACCAGGAAACATTAACGCCACTGCATCCTTGCTGCTTTCTCATGTGGAAGTCTGTTTAATGCGAAAACAAGGTGATATCTAATTAGCACACAGGTAAGGAATTAAGAAAATCTTTATTTAAGGGTAAAGATGTTTCTCACAAAATCGTTGCCCCAATGCATCATTGAAATTCAAGCTGGAAAGATGATTTTAATATATCACTTGTACATTTTGTATTGCTCTTCTGGTGACAATGTAGTTTGCTTTTGTCAATTACCATTTTAATAATAGGGTAAAGAAAATTAAGTGGAATTTTGAAAGAAAACAATACTGTCAATATACTATTAAAACAAATTAAAATGGTAAAAGTTATTGTACTTTAAGTAAAAATAAAAGAGCCAAAATATCAATCCCAGTTTTGGATTACTTTAATTAACAAACAAAAAAATGCATATAGCAGAGGATAGTTTCAATCTGCCTACCTCTGGGTTATGGGCCCAGCATGCTTCCATTGCTGTACTCTGCTGCACATGTAAGTGCAAGAGATCCTGAAGCACTCACTCATCATGGGAAAGTACCAATGTGTTTCTTCGTTGGTTGATAGAAGAAACATCTTACAAAAACTCTCCAGATTATTGACTTTTTTAAGTTTTTCTAGGAAACGTTTTAGATGAATGCTTATTAGCATTTGTCAGTATGTACTTTTGCAAAGTGTCTCTGTGGCGCAATTGGTTAGTGTGTAAGGCTATTAACCAAAAGGTTGGTGGTTCAATCCCACCCAGGAATGTAATTGACCTTGTGATCAGATTTTGGTGATATTTAAGTAGACAAGTCAAAATTTCAAACCCCCTCTTATTGTGTAGGGTACCTGGCCTTCTCTGATGTAATCAGAGTTAGATTTGATTCAGTGATTTTATAAAAAACAGCTAGGAAGCA
Source organism: Pseudophryne corroboree (assembly GCF_028390025.1). Lineage (NCBI taxonomy): Eukaryota > Metazoa > Chordata > Amphibia > Anura > Myobatrachidae > Pseudophryne > Pseudophryne corroboree. Next base: position 12,339 of record NW_026968006.1, on the reverse strand, counting down.
CAATTTAGCAGTGGGTTGCAGATAAAAAAAATATGCTGGCAAAAAAATACAATTGAGTGATTAAACAGCTCTTCATTTTCTGGCTTTATTTTTATGCTAACAAATTTGTTCTCTGAAAAGTGTCCACAAAGCCAAGTCTCTGATTAACACCTTTGTAGGGATGGTTTTTCACCTATTACTAAATTAAACTTGCTTCATTGGAAAGGCAGCAAGATGCATCCTCATTTCAATGTCTACTGAAATAATACAGGTTGACACCAGGAAACATTAACGCCACTGCATCCTTGCTGCTTTCTCATGTGGAAGTCTGTTTAATGTGAAAACAAGGTGATATCTAATTAGCACACAGGTAAGGAATTAAGAAAATCTTTATTTAAGGGTGAAGATGTTTCTCACAAAATCGTTGCCCCAATGCATCATTGAAATTCAAGCTGGAAAGATGATTTTAATATATCACTTGTACATTTTGTATTGCTCTTCTGGTGACAATGTAGTTTGTTTTTGTCAATTACCATTTTAATAATAGGGTAAAGAAAATTAAGTGGATTTTTTAAAGAAAACAATACTGTCAATATACTATCAAAACAAATTAAAATGGTAAAAGTTATTGTACTTTAAGTAAAAATAAAAGAGCCAAAATATCAATCCCAGTTTTGGATTACTTTAATTAACAAAAAAAATGCATATAGCAAAGGATAGTTTCAATCTGCCTACCTCTGGGTTATGGGCCCAGCATGCTTCCATTGCAGTACTCTGCTGCATATGTAAGTGCAAGAGATCCTGAAGCACTCACTCATCATGGGAAAGTACCAATGTGTTTCTTCATTGGTTGATGGAAGAAACATCTTACAAAAACTCTCCAGATTATTGACTTTTTAAAGTTTTTCTAGGAAACGTTCTTGATGAATGCTTATTAGCCTTTGTCAGTATATACTTTTTGCAAAGTGTCTCTGTGGTGCAATTGGTTAGTGTGTAAGGCTATTAACCAAAAGGTTGGTGGTTCAATCCCAGCCAGGAACGTAATTGACCTTGTGATCAGATTTTGGTGATATTTAAGTAGACAAGTCAAAATTTCAAACCCCCTCTTATTGTGTAGGGTACCTGGCCTTCTCTGATGTAATCAGAGTTAGATTTGATTCAGTGATTTTATAAAAAACAGCTAGGAAGCACAATTTAGCAGTGGGTTGCAGAGAAAAAAAATATGCTGGCAAAAAAAATCCAATTGAGTGATTAAACAGCTCTTCATTTTCTGGCTTTATTTTTATGCTAACAAATTTGTTCTCTGAAAAGTGTCCACAAAGCCAAGTCTCTGATTAACACCTTTGTAGGGATGGTTTTTCACCTATTACTAAATTAAACTTGCTTCATTGGAAAGGCAGCAAGATGCATCCTCATTTCAATGTCTACTGAAATAATACAAGTTGACACCAGGAAACATTAACGCCACTGCATCCTTGCTGCTTTCTCATGTGGAAGTCTGTTTAATGCGAAAACAAGGTGATATCTAATTAGCACACAGGTAAGGAATTAAGAAAATCTTTATTTAAGGGTAAAGATGTTTCTCACAAAATCGTTGCCCCAATGCATCATTGAAATTCAAGCTGGAAAGATGATTTTAATATATCACTTGTACATTTTGTATTGCTCTTCTGGTGGCAATGTAGTTTGCTTTTGTCAATTACCATTTTAATAATAGGGTAAAGAAAATTAAGTGGAATTTTGAAAGAAAACAATACTGTCAATATACTATTAAAACAAATTAAAATGGTAAAAGTTATTGTACTTTAAGTAAAAATAAAAGAGCCAAAATATCAATCCCAGTTTTGGATTACTTTAATTAAAAAAAAAATGCATACAGCAGAGGATAGTTTCAATCTGCCTACCTCTGGGTTATGAGCCCAGCATGCTTCCATTGCTGTATACGGCTGGATAGACGTCGGCTGGCAGTGCTTTCATAGAAGTGCTGACATAAAAGTGTTATTATAAAAATAGCGTTATACCTGCGTTAAACCGAAGAAAACCAGAAGGAAAACATCAACACACCAACACTACCACAAAAGGACTGCCTTAATGCTCAAAAGTATGTAATTCATCTTATGCATATCATCCGTTTTTACAAAACCTAGGAAAAGGCATCCCCAATCTGCTCACTACAGTTCTCTCTTATGCAAACTTATGTATGTTTCTTTATGTAATGATTTCTTGAAAATGTCATTGCATGTGTGGGGAAGTTGCTCAGTGAAACAGTTTAGTATTGCATACTAACTGGTGATTACCTCTTTTGAACATTAACCCATTGTGGTCAGGTGTACTATGTCTTTATATTTAGTAAGGTATAGTCGTGGTGTAAAGGACAGAGTATGATTACTGATTAGTAAAAGAAAACAAATACTGAGCAACATCCCCAAACAGGTAATTTCAACTTTAAACTTGTCATTTATTTTGTACGCTCTGGACATGGCTACTACTAACAAATGCACAGAAACATTTTTTAAAGCTATGTCTGCAAATGCTAGGAGCTTAGGAGACAAAATTCCAGAGCTAATTGCGATAATGACAAGGGATAACCTGGATTTTGTGGCTATTACAGAGTCTTGGTGCAATGAGAATCATGACTGGGACTTAACTATACCAGGATACAATTTATTTAGGAAAGATAGAATAGGAAGAATAGGAGGAGGGGTAGCAATGTATGTGAAAAAAAGCATAAATGCCACTTTAATACAAAATATTGAAGCCAAAACTGAGGCCCTTTGGGTCACCATAGAAACTGGGAAGAATGACATTATTCGCATTGGGGTGATCTATAGATCACCAGGCCAGGGGCAGGATTTGGACAGGAACCTATTGTTGGACATCTCTAAAATGGCTTTTAAGGGAGAAGTCATAATCATGGGAGACTTTAATTTACCTGATGTAAATTGGGAGGGGTCTTTTGCAAGTTCAGCTACAAGTGGCACATTTCTACATTCCTTACAGGGAGCATCTCTCAAGCAATTGGTGAGGGAGCCCACTCGCAAAGACTCAATATTAGATCTAATTCTTACAAATGGTGATAGAATATCTGATATATATGTGGGTGAGCACCTGGGATCCAGTGATCATCAAGCAGTATGGTTTAGTATAAAGACAGGATCCAACTCCTCTCACACAAAAACAAAGGTGTTGGATTTTAGAAATGCAGACTTTGCAAAAATGGGGAGATGTTTAAGTGATTCATTGGCAGACTGGAGGAACTTGGAAGGGGTGCAGGAGAGGTGGAAAAAAATTAAAAGTGCATTACTAAGTGTAATAGACCTTTGTATCAAAATGGTTAGGAAAAGCACCAGGAAAAGGAAGCCAGTGTGGTTCACAAAAGTAGTATCAACTAGTGTGAAAGCAAAAAAGATGGCTTTTAGGAAATACAAACAGACTCAAAATAATAACGACAAAGAGAAGTATCTGGACAGACGGAAGGATGCTAAGAAAGTGATCAGACGTGCAAAGGCAGAAGCTGAGGAGAAAATGGCCCAGTCAGTAGATAAAGGGGGCAAAACTTTTTTTAAGTATATAAGTGAAAGGAGAAAATCAAATGGAGGAATAATAAGACTTAAGACAGAGAGTGGGCATTTGGTGGAGGGAGACAAGGCAATAGCAGATCACCTAAATAATTATTTTTGCTCAGTATTTACTACAGAAGAAGGGATGGGGCCACAGTTAAATTGCAAGGACATTCATAAAAATAAGGTAGATGAAAATACATTTACAGAGGAGAAGGTCCTAACAGAACTTTCAAAACTAAAAGTGGATAAATCAATGGGACCAGATGGAATACACCCAAGGATACTCAAAGAGCTAAAAGATGTCCTGGTTACACCTTTAACAGAATTATTTAACCAGTCACTAAATACAGGTGATATTCCAGAGGACTGGAAAAGAGCAAATGTAGTTCCACTGCACAAAAGTGGAAGCAAGGAAGAAGCAAGTAACTACAGACCAGTAAGCCTTACATCAGTAGTAGGGAAAGTAATGGAAAAACTATTAAAAGAAAGAGTAGTGGAATATCTTAAATCAAACAACTTACAGGATCCAAAACAGCATGGATTTACTGGTGGGAGATCATGCCAAACAAATCTTATTGACTTTTTTTGACTCTGTGATGAAAATAATAGATCAAGGGGGAGCTGTAGATGTAGCATATCTCGACTTTAGTAAGGCATTTGACACTGTCCCACATCACAGACTGCTAAATAAACTTGAAAGCCTGGGGGTGGATTATAAATTAGTGAAATGGATAAGAACCTGGTTGCAGGATAGGAAACAGACAGTTGTAGTTAATGGAGTGCAATCTATGGAGGGAAATGTTACCAGTGGAGTACCCCAGGGATCTGTACTTGGTCCAGTTCTCTTTAATATCTTTGTTGGTGACATTGCAGATGGTATTGAAGGGAAGATATGCCTTTTTGCAGATGATACAAAGATATGCAACAGGGTACACACACCGGGAGCGGTCAAACAAATGATTGATGACCTAGGTAGGCTTGAGAAATGGTCAAGAACGTGGCAACTACAGTTTAATGCTAAAAAATGCAAAATCATGCACTTGGGTCTCAAAAACCCAAAGGCTAAGTATAGTATCAAGGGTACTATAATGGAAACTACTGAGGAGGAAAGAGATTTAGGAGTCACTATTTCAAGTGACTTGAAGGCAGGAAAGCAATGCAACAAAGCAATGAGAAAGGCAAGTCAGATGCTTGGTTGCATAGGGAGAGGAATCAGTAGCAGGAAAAAAGAAGTGATAATGCCACTGTATCGGTCATTGGTAAGGCCCCATCTGGAATACTGTGTCCAGTTCTGGAGACCCTATCTCCAGAAGGATATAAATACATTAGAGAGTGTACAAAGAAGGGCAACTAAAATGGTGCATGGCCTACATCACAAAACTTACCCGGAAAGGCTAAAAGATCTTAACATGTATAGTTTGGAGGAGAGAAGGGAAAGGGGAGACATGATAGAAACTTTCAAATATATAAAGGGTCTTAACAAAGTTCAGGAGGGAAACATTCTTCAAAGGAAAAGAAGCATTAGAACTCGAGGGCATACATTGAGACTGGAGGGGGGGAGGTTCAGGGGAAATTTAAGGAAAAATTACTTCACAGAAAGGGTAGTGGATAAGTGGAATAGCCTCCCATCAGAGGTGGTAGAGGCTAAGACTGTAGGGCAATTTAAACATGCTTGGGACAGAATATCCTTACAAAGAATCAAGGTTAAAAAAAGGGTTGAGATTGCCTAAAGGATAAAATAAAAAAGGGGCAGACTAGATGGGCCAAGTGGTTCTTATCTGCCGTCAAATTCTATGTTTCTATGTTTACTCTGCTGCACATGTAAGTGCAAGAGATCCTGAAGCACTCACTCATCATGGGAAAGTACCAATGTGTTTCTTCGTTGGTTGATGGAAGAAACATCTTACAAAAACTCTCCAGATTATTGACTTTTTAAAGTTTTTCTAGGAAACGTTTTAGATGAATGCTTATTAGCCTTTGTCAGTATGCACTTTCGCAAAGTGTCTCTGTGGCGCAATCAGTTAGTGTGTACGGCTATTAACTAAAAGGTTGGTGGTTCAATCCCACCCAGGGATGTAATTGACCTTGTTATCAGATTTTGGTGATCTTTAAGTAGACAAGTCAAAATTTCAAACCCCCTCTTATGGTGTAGGGTACCTGGCCTTCTCTGATGTAATCAGAGTTAGATTTGATTCATTGATTTTATAAAAACAGCTAGGAAGCACAATTTAGCAGTGGTTTGCAGAGAAAAAAAATATGCTGGCAGAAAAATCCAATTGAGTGATTAAACAGCTCTTCATTTTCTGGCTTTATTTTTATGCTAACAAATTTGTTCTCTGAAAAGTGTCCACAAAGCCAAGTCTCTGATTAACACCTTTGTAAGGATGGTTTTTCACCTATTACTAAATTAAACTTGCTTCATTGGAAAGGCAGCAAGATGCATCCTCATTTCAATGTCTACTGAAATAATACAAGTTGACACCAGGAAACATTAACGCCACTGCATCCTTGCTGCTTTCTCATGTGGAAGTCTGTTTAATGTGAAAACAAGGTGATATCTAATTAGCACACAGGTAAGGAATTACGAAAATCTTTATTTAAGGGTGAAGATGTTTCTCACAAAATTGTTGCCCCAATGGATCATTGAAATTCAAGCTGGAAAGATGATTTTAATATATCACTTGTACATTTTGTATTTCTCTTCTGGTGACAATGTAGTTTTTTTTGTCAATTACCATTTTAATAATAGGGTAAAGAAAATTAAGTGGATTTTTGAAAGAAAACTATACTGTCAATATACTATTAAAACAAATTAAAATGGTAAAAGTTATTGTACTTTAAGTAAAAATAAAAGAGCAAAAATATCAATCCCAGTTTTGATTACTTAAATTAACAAAAAAAAATGCATATAGCAAAGGATAGTTTCAATCTGCCTACCTCTGGGTTATGGGTCCAGCATGCTTCCATTGCAGTACTCTGTTGCACATGTAAGTGCAAGAGATCCTGAAGCACTCACTCATCATGGGAAAGTACCAATGTGTTTATTCGTTGGTTGATGGAAGAAACATCTTACAAAAACTCTCCAGATTATTGATTTTTTAATGTTTTTCTAGGAAACGTTCTAGATGTATGCTTATTAGCCTTTGTCAGTATGTACTTTTTGCAAAGTGTCTCTGTGGCGCAATCGGTTAGTGTGTTCGGCTATTAACCAAAAGGTTGGTGGTTCAATCCCACCCAGGGACGTAATTGACCTTGTGATCAGATTTTGGTGATATTTAAGTAGACAAGTCAAAATTTCAAACCCCCTCTTATTGTGTAGGGTACCTGGCCTTCTCTGATGTAATCAGAGTTAGATTTGATTCAGTGATTTTATAAAAAACAGCTAGGAAGCACAATTTAGCAGTGGGTTGCAGAGAAAAAAAATATGCTGGCAGAAAAATCCAATTGAGTGATTAAACAGCTCTTCATTTTCTGGCTTTATTTTTATGCTAACAAATTTGTTCTCTGAAAAGTGTCCACAAAGCCAAGTCTCTGATTAACACCTTTGTAAGGATGGTTTTTCACCTATTACTAAATTAAACTTGCTTCATTGGAAAGGCAGCAAGATGCATCCTCATTTCAATGTCTACTGAAATAATACAAGTTGACACCAGGAAACTTTAACGCCACTGCATCCTTGCTGCTTTCTCATGTGGAAGTCTGTTTAATGTGAAAACAAGGTGATATCTAATTAGCACACAGGTAAGGAATTAAGAAAATCTTTATTTAAGGGTGAAGATGTTTCTCACAAAATTGTTGACCCAATGCATCATTGAAATTCAAGCTGGAAAGATGAATTTAATATATCACTTGTACATTTTGTATTGCTCTTCTGGTGACAATGTAGTTTGTTTTTGTCAATTACCATTTTAATAATAGGGTAAAGAAAATTAAGTGGATTTTTGAAAGAAAACAATACTGTCAATATACTATTAAAACAAATTAAAATGGTAAAAGTTATTGTACTTTAAGTAAAAAAAAAAGAGACAAAATTTCAATCCCAGTTTTGGATTACTTTAATTAACAAAAAAAAATGCATATAGCAGAGGATAGTTTCAATCTGCCTACCTCTGGGTTATGGGCCCAGCATGCTTCCATTGCAGTACTCTGCTGCACATGTAAGTGCAAGAGATCCTGAAGCACTCACTCATCATGGGAAAGTACCAATGTGTTTCTTCGTTGGTTGATGGAAGAAACATCTTACAAAAACTCTCCAGATTATTGACTTTTTAAAGTTTTGCTAGGAAACGTTTTAGATGAATGCTTATTAGCCTTTGTCAGTATGGACTTTTGCAAAGTGTCTCTGTGGCGCAAACAGTTAGTATGTACGGCGATTAACCAAAAGGTTGGTGGTTCAATCCCACCCAGGGACCTAATTTCCCTTGTTATCAGATTTTGGTGATCTTTAAGTAGACAAGTCAAAATTTCAAACCCCCTGTTACGGTGTAGGGTACCTGGCCTTCTCTGATGTAATCAGAGTTAGATTTGATTCAGTGATTTTATAAAAACAGCTAGGAAGCACAATTTAGCAGTGGGTTGCAGAGAAAAAAAATATGCTGGCAGAAAAATCCAATTGAGTGATTTAACAGCTCTTCATTTTCTGGCTTTATTTTTATGCTAACAAATTTGTTCTCTGAAAAGTGTCCACAAAGCCAAGTCTCTGATTAACACCTTTGTAAGGATGGTTTTTCACCTATTACTAATTTAAACTTGCTTCATTGGAAAGGCAGCAAGATGCATCCTCATTTCAATGTCTACTGAAATAATACAAGTTGACACCAGGAAACATTAACGCCACTGCATCCTTGCTGCTTTCTCATGTGGAAGTCTGTTTAATATGAAAACAAGGTGATATCTAATTAGCACACAGGTAAGGAATTAAGAAAATCTTTATTTAAGGGTGAAGATGTTTCTCACAAAATCGTTGCCCCAATGCATCATTGAAATTCAAGCTGGAAATATGATTTTAATATATCACTTGTACATTTTGTATTGCTCTTCTGGTGACAATGTAGTTTGTTTTTGTCAATTACCATTTTAATAATAGGGTAAAGAAAATGAAGTGGATTTTTGAAAGAAAACAATACTGTCAATATACTATTAAAACAAATTAAAATGGTAAAAGTTGTTGTACTTCAAGTAAAAATAAAAGAGCCAAAATATCAATCCCAGTTTTGGATTACTTTAATTAACAAAAAAAAATGCATATAGCAGAGGATAGTTTCAATCTGCCTACCTCTGGGTTATGGGCCCAGCATGCTTCCATTGCTGTACTCTGCTGCACATGTAAGTGCAAGAGATCCTGAAGCACTCACTCATCATGGGAAAGTACCAATGTGTTTCTTCGTTGGTTGATGGAAGAAACATCTTACAAAAACTCTCCAGATTATTGACTTTTTAAAGTTTTGCTAGGAAACGTTTTAGATGAATGCTTATTAGCCTTTGTCAGTATGTACATTTGCAAAGTGTCTCTGTGGCGCAATCAGTTAGTATGTACGGCTATTAACCAAAAGGTTGGTGGTTCAATCCCACCCAGGGACCTAATTGACCTTGTTATCAGATTTTGGTGATCTTTAAGTAGACAAGTCAAAATTTCAAACCCCCTGTTATGGTGTAGGGTACCTGGCCTTCTCTGATGTAATCAGAGTTAGATTTGATTCAGTGATTTTATAAAAACAGCTAGGAAGCACAATTTAGCAGTGGGTTGCAGAGAAAAAAAAATGCTGGCAGAAAAATCCAATTGAGTGATTAAACAGCTCTTTATTTTCTGGCTTTATTTTTATGCTAACAAATGTGTTCTCTGAAAAGTGTCCACAAAGCCAAGTCTCTGATTAACACCTTTGTAAGGATGGTTTTTCACCTATTACTAATTTAAACTTGCTTCATTGGAAAGGCAGCAAGATGCATCCTTATTTCAATGTCTACTGAAATAATACAGGTTGACACCAGGAAACATTAACGCCACTGCATCCTTGCTGCTTTCTCATGTGGAAGTCTGTTTAATGTGAAAACAAGGTGATATCTAATTAGCACACAGGTAAGGAATTAAGAAAATCTTTATTTAAGGGTGAAGATGTTTCTCACAAAATCGTTGCCCCAATGCATCATTGAAATTCAAGCTGGAAAGATGATTTTAATATATCACTTGTACATTTTGTATTGCTCTTCTGGTGACAATGTAGTTTGTTTTTGTCAATTACCATTTTAATAATAGGGTAAAGAAAATTAAGTGGATTTTTGAAAGAAAACAATACTGTCTATATACTATTAAAACAAATTAAAATGGTAAAAGTTATTGTACTTTAAGTAAAAATAAAAGAGCCAAAATATCAATCCCAGTTTTGGATTACTTTAATTAACAAACAAAACAATGCATATAGCAGAGGATAGTTTCAATCTGCCTACCTCTGGGTTATGGGCCCAGCATACTTCCATTGCTGTACTCTGCTGCACATGTAAGTGCAAGAGATCCTGAAGCACTCAATCATCATGGGAAAGTACCAATGTGTTTCTTCGTTGGTTGATAGAAGAAACATCTTACAAAAACTCTCCAGATTATTGACTTTTTTAAGTTTTTCTAGGAAACGTTTTAGATGAATGCTTATTAGCATTTGTCAGTATGTACTTTTGCAAAGTGTCTCTGTGGCGCAATCAGTTAGTGTGTACGGCTATTAACCAAAAGGTTGGTGGTTCAATCCCACCCAGGGACGTAATTGACCTTGTTATCAGATTTTGGTGATCTTTAAGTAGACAAGTCAAATTTCATACCCTCTGTTATGGTGTAGGGTACCTGGCCTTCTCTGATGTAATCAGAGTTAGATTTGATTCAGTGATTTTATAAAAACATCTAGGAAGCACAATTTAGCAGTGGGTTGCAGAGAAAAAGAAATATGCTGGCAAAAAAATCAAATTGCGTGATTAAACAGCTCTTCATTTTCTGGCTTCATTTTTATGCTAACAAATTTGTTCTCTGAAAAGTGTCCACAAAGCCAAGTCTCTGATTAACACCTTTGTAGGGATGGTTTTTCACCTATTACTAAATTAAACTTGCTTCATTGGAAAGGCAGCAAGATGTATCCTCATTTCAATGTCTACTGAAATAATACAGGTTGACACCAGGAAACATTAACGCCACTGCATCCTTGCTGCTTTCTCATGTGGAAGTCTGTTTAATGTGAAAACAAGGTGATATCTAATTAGCACACAGGTAAGGAATTAAGAAAATCTTTATTTAAGGGTGAAGATGTTTCTCACAAAATTGTTGACCCAATGCATCATTGAAATTCAAGCTGGAAAGATGATTTTAATATATCTCTTGTACATTTTGTATTGCTCTTCTGGTGACAATGTAGTTTGTTTTTGTCAATTACCATTTTAATAATAGGGTAAAGAAAATGAAGTGGATTTTTGAAAGAAAACAATACTGTCAATATACTATTAAAACAAATTAAAATGGTAAAAGTTATTGTACTTTAAGTAAAAATAAAAGAGCCAAAATATCAATCCCAGTTTTGGATTACTTTAATTAACAAACAAAAAAATGCATATAGCAGAGGATAGTTTCAATCTGCCTACCTCTGGGTTATGGGTCCAGCATGCTTCCATTGCTGTACTCTGCTGCACATGTAAGTGCAAGAGATCCTGAAGCACTCACTCATCATGGGAAAGTACCAATGTGTTTCTTCGTTGGTTGATGGAAGAAACATCTTACAAAAACTCTCCAGATTATTGACTTTTTAAAGTTTTGCTAGGAAACGTTTTAGATGAATGCTTATTAGCCTTTGTCAGTATGTACATTTGCAAAGTGTCTCTGTGGCGCAATCAGTTAGTATGTACGGCTATTAACCAAAAGGTTGGTGGTTCAATCCCACCCAGGGACCTAATTGACCTTGTTATCAGATTTTGGTGATCTTTAAGTAGACAAGTCAAAATTTCAAACCCCCTGTTATGGTGTAGGGTACCTGGCCTTCTCTGATGTAATCAGAGTTAGATTTGATTCAGTGATTTTATAAAAACAGCTAGGAAGCACAATTTAGCAGTGGGTTGCAGAGAAAAAAAATATGCTGGCAAAAAAATCAAATTGCGTGATTAAACAGCTCTTCATTTTCTGGCTTTATTTTTATGCTAACAAATTTGTTCTCTGAAAAGTGTCCACAAAGCCAAGTCTCTGATTAACACCTTTGTAGGGATGGTTTTTCACCTATTACTAAATTAAACTTGCTTCATTGGAAAGGCAGCAAGATGTATCGTCATTTCAATGTCTACTGAAATAATACAGGTTGACACCAGGAATCATTAACGCCACTGCATCCTTGCTGCTTTCTCATGTGGAAGTCTGTTTAATGTGAAAACAAGGTGATATCTAATTAGCACACAGGTAAGGAATTAAGAAAATCTTTATTTAAGGGTGAAGATGTTTCTCACAAAATTGTTGACCCAATGCATCATTGAAATTCAAGCTGGAAAGATGATTTTAATATATCACTTGTACATTTTGTATTGCTCTTCTGGTGACAATGTAGTTTGTTTTTGTCAATTACCATTTTAATAATAGGGTAAAGAAAATGAAGTGGATTTTTGAAAGAAAACAATACTGTCAATATACTATTAAAACAAATTAAAATGGTAAAAGTTATTGTACTTTAAGTAAAAATAAAAGAGACAAAATATCAATCCCAGTTTTGGATTACTTTAATTAACAAAAAAAATGCATATAGCAGAGGATAGTTTCAATCTGCCTACCTCTGGGTTATGGGCC